>NC_056741.1:1799938005-1800108005 GCF_019279795.1 Protopterus annectens | reverse complement strand
CATCACAGTTGAGTGTGCTATATAGATATTGCTGTGAATCTCTTCTCTGATTTCTGTCTATAAGTCTCCTGTGGGTTTACAATCTGACCTTGTAATTACAACACTCTTATACAGGATTTCCTAAACAGTTTTATTATGTAGCACAGTGTTGGTGTCAGTGATGAGTAATACCTTATTATTCAAAGCAACTGCAGCACTAGCAATGCCATGCAATACCAGAGTAAACAGTACCAGTCCAGGATTTCAATCTTTTATTTCTAGGCACAGTTTTCGTATCTGACAGATCTATGGGGGCAATGTTTGTTAGCACTACCTGAATGTGGCCACACATATTACCAGATTCCACATTAGTATTATGCACGTGTCTCACTCTGTTACTGCACACACTCTAGTCACAGCTTCACAACATGGGGGTGGAGATGGGACATACTTGGCTTATTACTCTCATAACATTTTGGGTAGTTGCTAGAGTGATATGTTTGTTCTTATAGATGTCTGACAATCAGCTGAATTTCATTATTTGCTGCCTAAACATCTGGGATCATCCCACTGATTTGCCAGGGGGACAGAGTGACAGGCAGCGAATATGGGTGAATTAACTGGACATTCTGGACATATTTGTACAGTTGTAGGTTATGATTCTGCATACAGCTTACTACCACTCCCAGGATTCGAACCATGTGTGCTAAAAATACAACAGTTCACATCTCAGTTTAGTGTGCTATTTGGATTATGTTGTCTACCTTTTCACTGTTTTCTGTCTAAGCTTCTCTCAGTTGTACAATATGACCTCTTGTGATTACAACAGTCATATACAGACATTCCTACTCATTTTATTTATGTAGCACAGTGTGGGTAACAGTGCTTAATACAACAGTACTATTAAGAGATTGCAACTCTACATTACCATATGATACCAGAGTAAACACATGCAGTCCAGCAGTTAGACCTTTATTGTCAAGCTGTTATCCTTTTATTTACATACAACCTATATGAGACTCTTCCTGCCATATTCTGTGGTGTATGCAGTAACTGCCTTAAACAATACAGGTTTTATACAGGCAATTAACTTACTACTACTTTTGGATATATTTCCTATGACTGTACATGCAAGAGTATTACTAACCTGCCTCACAACACAACCGCTGCAATCTACAGGCATGAGCTTCCTGGTTCGCAGCCCCTCAACTGCCACTGTCAAAGACATAAGAGAAATATTTAGCCATACCTATCCATAATATATATGAGCTGGCAATTATTAAACAGGTGGTGGACTGATACTTACACATGGCTGGGACATCCCCCGTCCTCCTGGCCTCTTGGATCCACTGATCCAAGAGATCCCTCTTTCTCCACTTCAGGTCAGCATAGTGATGCCTGACCTGTTCACCAGTTTGAGATATGCCAGTGGCACTGGTGAGGTCACAGCCAAGATGGTCCCAGGCTTCCGCTTTATATTGGGAACCCTGGTACTGGCCCTGCAGCAGTCTCTGGTCATGGTCTTTAACAAGGAGTCCTGCCATGACTTTGGACTCCTGGACGCCCCAGCGCTGCACCTGAAAGCACACTCCCTCTCCCATACCAGTCATAGTGCCTACAGGAGGAAGCTGCAACCAGTTATGAGATGTATTCCCACCTGTTGGGTTTAAATATGGCCAATTTCCTGCACTTTGCTGTGATTAGACAGTTTTGAAAATGCTAAGTTATGGGCAAACCTGCTTATCTAAGGTTGGCATTGCTTAAAGGGGTATACCAATGGGCATATTGATTTAGCTGGCCTACACATTGCTTACACCCAGTAAGCTGGACTGTGCAATGCTTAGCATTGCTTAATTTTTAATTTGCATACTATTTGCTGTTTGGCATTGATTTATTATTCATTACATGTTATATATGTGTTTGGTATCCATGATTCATGTGTATGTACACTGTATGGGGTCCTTGTGTTTATTAGGGGATTTCAACATTTTATTACAATGACACCTCACATCTGGACTTAATGCAGTACTCCAGTTCACATATTTATGTTATGTAGTATGTTATACAACATAAAACTGTGCATAGATTCCTTCCACATGTTAAGTTTGATTTTCCTATAGTGAGGATCTGTTTGGTGATATCTCAATCTTATGTACTGCTGTGATGGCTTACTGGTTAACTACTGTGATTGTAGTGTACAGGGTCCTGGGTTCAAGGGCTGTTTATTTTGTTTCTGGCCAGAACAGCAGCTGTTGCATACAGAGTAATTAAGGCACTTTTAAGCAATTGTAAGTGCGTTTGCGCAGGTTTGCTCAAAGGTAAGCAGTGCTAACCTCCGGTTAAATATGCTTACAGAGAGTTAGCTTCAATATTGCTTAACCTGTATGTGCATTGCTTACCCCCACTCAAATGGGCTTAAACTCACTTACTACTGCTTAAATATGCTTACTCCCGCTTACTACTGCTTAATAGTGCTTTCTCTCGCTTACCCCCGCAGTAATTTAGACAGAAATATGAAATGGTTCTTGGGAAGGTGGTGGATTTGGACACTCTATGGATTTATCATTCATTACACATAGTGCCTTCGATTTGTATCCCTAATTCATGTGTACATATACAGTATGGGGCACATGTGTTTATCTGTGGATTTTACATTATGACAATGACTCCTCACATCTGCATTTAATGCAGTACTCCAGTTCACAAAAATATGTTATTTAGTAGGTTATGCAGCAAAAATATTGTTCATAAAGTGGTTTGACATGGAAAATGGAATGTACTGGAGTGAGACTCGAACCGCGAATGACTGCTCGTAAGGCGAATGCTCTGCCCACTACACTATTGCAGTACTGCTTCATTTGCATATATCTTGATACTTATCCTCTTGTGCCATTTAAGCTGCAGTATACATAGCTAAGCAGTGGGCAAACCCGCGCACCTACGGTTAAATGTTATCTGTTTAATAAAAAAAATTAGTTTGTTTATATTTTATATTTTAACTATTGCTCTTATAACTTGGGGGGATGTTGCTCGGGGTATACAAACACCTATGAGTGGTCTCACTCAGTCTTATTGCTAAACTGCTATTCTTGATTGCAGGGGTGTGTATATTCAGAGAGCTCTGCTCTCAGACACGGCCCCTCCACTCATACACACTCCATGTCCATTTAGGAGCTCAGGCAGTGCGCCTTCATTAATATGCATGGTGTGCTGCTGTGCTGCTCCAAAACAGCCGCTTCCATGCAGGACTAAGCTAGTCCTGCACAGAAGAATAGTGAATCCAGGGGGTGTTTTTATCTGTAGATTTTAATATTGTTTTCTTGTATTCTTCAGAGAAATCTTCATTATTATTTTTGGGGAGTAATTCCTATAGGAATTGTCTAAATATGTGAAATGTAACTTAAGAATTTCATAAATTTGTGACAAATATGATTCATTTTCCATTGCATTATTATTGATATTTATTTAAGAATTTCAATAATTTAGGGAACAATTTCTTATCTAGGTTAAATATTTTATTTATCTCTGTGTTCACAAAGTCTCTAAATATTTGTAAAATTAACCAGTTCTGAGAATCTTGATTTTATTTGGACCTTACATTTTCAACAGTACATATATATATATATATATATATATATATATATATATCAGTAACATTTAGGAATTGATGCCAATAAATTTACATTGTTTCAATACTAGCATTTTGTTGAAGTTATGAGTTTCTAAGCAATCCTTTGTATATGCAGTTGAAAACAGAAAACATTAAGTCTTTAATACATGGTTAGAATATGTGAACTTTTGGAAAGAGGAAATTATATTATTTAAATAGGGAATTTGAGAATATGGTGTAATTCCATTTATGCAAAAATCTTTTTATAACTAGATAAAACTATTAGGGACTATTTGTTTATGACTGGCTGCGATATATTTATTATTTACTAATATTTGTTGATGTATTTGTTTCCATTTTGAATTATAAGATGAATTTATCCACAATGCTATAACTTTTATAATTGTTGACGTAACATACAATTGGATATCAGGCAATTCTATTCCACCATTATCCCAACCTTTTCTGTGCTAGTCAAAGGAAACCCTTGGTTTATTAGGATACTAAAAAAATAAGTAGAATATTATTATAATATTATATTTTTTAAGACAAACAGTATTTTATGGAGTATTACCATCTTAATAAGCATTAATCATTCTTACATGGTAAAGAAGATTTTATTCCAGATTGTGACTAAACTTAAAATTTTATCAACAACCTGTTGAAAGTTTGTTTGTGTCATTTCATAATGGTTATACCAAGGTATTTCATTTGACTGCTATTCCAATTGAAGTTAAAATATTTTCTGTATGATTTTTTTATTTTTTTATTAATTAATAATGTACTTGTTTTATTATGATTAAATCTTAAGTTCAAGATTTTTTCAAACTGACTTATAAAACTAATTATATGTTCTAATGAATGTTCTATAGTTTTATTGTTATTAAAATATTATCAGCAAAGAGTAGAAACTTTACTTCAAAATCTTATTTTATTTTGATACCATTAATGAGTTTATTGGATCTAATACTATTAGCAAAGGGTTCTATAGTTAATGCAAAAAGTAAAGGTGATAAGGGACAGCCTTGTTGTGTGCCTTTTTGTAATTTAAAGGAATTAGAAAGGAAAGAACCTATTTTAACATAAGCACAAGAGTTATTGTATAACTTAGAAATTAAAGCAATTAGCTCAGGTGAGATATTATACACTTTGAAGTGTTTTAAAGAGAGACAACCAGTTAACTAAGTCAAAAGCCTTTTCTATATCAAGAGTAATGATAGAAAATTGTTTTTATTATTTAAAATTGAAATGGGTCTGTATGATGAACACTTTGTAGGATCCTTATCTTGTTGTAAAATAGGTGATAACAAGGGAATATTTCTATGGTGGGGGATTTCAGTAGTTGTTTTTATTTCTCTATAGACCTTATCTAATATTTAACTGCATCATACTGTAGCATTTTATATAGCTCTGGTATAAGACCATCTAAGCCCGGCGCATTATTATTTTTAAATTTTTTATTTGCTCTTTTATATCTATTAAGGTGAATGGTCTATCATTTTTTATTTGTTCACTTGTTATTTTATTATTTATATTTTCCCTTAGAAAAGGTTCAACTATATCATCTTTATCTAGGTTATTTGTATTAGTATTTATATTTTCATAAAATATTTTAAAACCTTAAAGAATACCTTTAATATTTGTTCTTTTTTATTATTTATATGTATTATTTATTTTATATGATTTAATTTATTCATTTTATTTGATCTAAGAACAATTTTATGCAAGCTTAAAGGGTTTACTGAATATGCCTGAAGTTTATGTTTTTCCAGGTTTATTGAAACTCTATGATTTAGAATTTCAACATATTTTGTATTTTAAGTTTTTAAGTTCAGACTGATTGATAGCATCATTTGGTTTTAGATTTAACTTTGGTGTGTCTATTTTGGCCTGTGGTGCATTTAATTCTTTGTTCCATTCTCTTGTTTTACTAATATACCAGCTTGTAATGCTTCCATTTAAGTAAGTCTTTAGTGAATTCCACAGGACAATGTCAGATACTTCACCATTCATGTTTATTTCCAGGAAATTTTTGATCTCTTAAACATACCAATCCTCGAATCCTTTTATTTTAATAATGTATGGTAGTAATCTCCTCTGCTGTATTAAATGTCAGTTTTTAAAATAATATTAAAGATTATAGCATTATGGTCCAATAATGGACATGACATTATTGAAGCTTCTCTGATATGTGATAGATGGTTTGAGATAAAAATTTTATCAATATTTGTTTGTGTTCTATTTCTATAAGAATAGTGGGTAAATTGAAGTTTGTTTTCCTTAGCTCATATATATCCTCTTTAAGTTTATTTGATTTACAAACTTCATTAAGTGTTTGGCTGAAGATGTGGTTCTCAGCTTTCTATCTGTAGTGAAATCTTTGTCTAATAAAATACAATTTAAATCACCAGCCATTATTACTTCACCTTTTATGTAATAGGCTATAGTATCTAAGTAATTTTTTGCATCTTCAGCTCCAACCCCTGGAATACAATAAGAGATCACCACTGCATATAGCTCTCTGTTCCACTCATTTATAACAAGGCTTATTATACAATGACTGTCCAATAACATTAAAAAATGAACACGCTGATTGTTTAGCCCAACCAGCATGTCCATTGCAAATCGAGCATATACCAATGGAAAAAAGTCCGGTCCCCGGACTTTCCTCTATTAATATATGCTATGGAAACTCTACTTGTTTTATTTAAAAAATATATATAAACTTACAAAAACTGGAGTCTTCAAAACAATGAGAGAGATGGGACAGAGAAAACTACAAGGATGATCAGGTAAGTTTTGCAAAACTAGAGAAGCGTACCTGATTATGCATATATTTTTTCTGTCCCATCTATCATTGTACTTTGAAAGTCTCCCAGTTACTTTTTTTTTTAAGAACCAGAATGAGCAATTTGTGCCAAGAAGTCACAAATAACCAAGCTGTAAGCACAAAGAACATTATGACCTGCGAACCAAAAAAACAATATCACGTACCCCCATAAAAGCAGTTTTATTAGAAAGTTAAGCGCTTTCATCTTACTCCCATTCAGACCTCTTCAGAACATTTATAGCTTACAGGAAACAATAATACTGTATCTGCATATCTGAAGTGGCTACTTGTAACACCACTAAACCATTTTTCTGCTCAATTTCTTCCTCGTATTTAGTAAGCTGCAGTCAGCCCATGTCTAAGTGCACAAGAGTGATTCTTTCTACGATATTTGAGTAATGGTTCTGAACAGAAAGTAAGACATACACAAAGCCAGAAACCTCTTTTTTCTTGAGTCAACAAGCCTTCAATAAAAAATCCATGTAGGACTCTCCCTCAATGCCACCCCCCCCCAACTGCTCAACTATAGCAGAGTTGATAGTCATGTCACAAACTCTGTTGTCTAACTTTTTTTTTTGTGGCAAGTTAGACCAAGCCACACCAACCATGGGTAAATCCAGCATTACTCACACCCAGCCTTAAGTTATTGCTATAACATACCATTTTATCAACATAGGTATCTTTTACTTTAGACATTACTGGTGAGTTCTTCCATAAAATGAGTGCGCCTCTTCTTTTAGCTCAAAAGCCAAAAACTGTTGAAATCAAATAATTCTTTTATGAAAGTATATTTACATCTTTGTTAAATAACTGTGTTTCCTGTAGAAGTACTATTTGAGCTTTATGTAATTGCAAGCATTTGAACAGACTTCCCCTCTTTACTGGATTATTCAATCCATTAATATTAATAGAAATGCTTTAAAAACAGACATTTATATATGCAAGAAAAAATCTTCCCTTGTAAGATTCAAACTTTCCATAATAAATTGTTCTGAGATATTAAGTTTTGTTATCATTAAAATGAGACAATAACAGAGAAACACAATCCTAAATTTTTTATCAGAAGTGTTATTCTATAGGCTAGTATCTAAATTATCCTTTTCGTATACCGCAAGCATTCAGAACTATTTAATAACTGACAGTGGTTTAGAATGCAGTTCACTGTATTTTGCTTATTATCTAACTTGTATTCATTGACATCATAGCATATGATTCAAAATACTATTATTATTTACTTTTAAATAGGAAGTAAACTGGACAGTGCTCATGATTAAGGTGCTTCAAGCTGGTCATCATAACAGGGGCTTGCAAATGAAGAGTTCATTAGCTACAACCCACATAAAAACATCCACAAGTGAATCCAAGCCACCTCTACACCACACACCAATCCCTCAAACCCCTCTAAACCACCAAAATACAACAAAAAAACATTTCAAAGTATGTTAACCACTAAAAAGCTGTTGTATTTAAAAAAAAACATTTACTGATTCATTAAGCACTATTTGTATGATATGTTTAATATAAAGTAGACTATCATGTGATCCAGGTTTAACTTGTAAAATTGTGAATGTTACTCTAATTATTTGATAACATTCCAATAATAACTTTTACATGTGTAAGAAACTTTATTTTTTATACCTTGTTTATAACATACCATATGTTTCCTGGGTGCTATTGCATGCCAAGTATACTATAAGAGGCAAGCATTCAGAACTATGTAATAAATGATAGTGGTTTAGAATGCAATTTAACTGTCTTTTACTTATTATCTAACTTGTATTATTTGATATCTCAGCATGATTCAAAATATTATGATTATTTACTTTTATACAGGGCAAAGTAATCTAGACATTTCTTACAATTTTCAGAACTCCCGCAGCATCATAAAAGTGCTCATGACTCCCAAGTTCTTTCAAGTTGTTTTTTATGATAAGGGCTTACAAATGAATAGTCCATCAGTTACAATTCACACAAAAATGCTCCCAAGTGAATCCAAGCTATCTCCACACCACATATCAATCCCTCAAACCCCCACAAACCACCAAAAAAAGAAAAAAAAACATCTCAAAGTATCCCGATCACTAAAAAAATTGCACTCAAAGAAAAAAAATATTTAATAATTCAGCAAGCACTATTTGTATGAGATGTTTAATCTAATGCAGACTGTCATTTTTAAAGGAAACATAGCATATAAACTTGTATTAAAATAATGGCAGTTATGTGTGATCCAGGTTTAAATTGTAAAAGTGTGAACGTCACTAATTATTTGATAACATTCCAATAGTAAATTTTTTATATGTAAAAAGCTGCATTTTTTTATACTTTGTTTATAACATAGCATGTCTTTCCTGGGTGCTATAGCATGTCAAGTTTACTATCAGTAGCACACTACTGGACAATTTTAAGAACCCATAATGTAACTGAAAATGCCTCTTTTAATATAATTTGTTGCATCTTGTACTATGTTTAATAGTGCTTTACTCAACTATGCCAAAATATGAGAAAGTATGCCACCTAAAATTAGTTTTGTCATAATAATGATTCACTTTTAATATAATGAATAGTTTAACATTTTAAACTCAAAAGGAAAATAAGTGGCTCTAATTTTATATATAGCTAAAAAAATCAAACTCTAACATTTTAAAAGGGAACCAGTAGCCATTTGAAGTAAGGAAATAAATAAATAAATAAATGACTTATCTTGTAAAAAGTAATATTCAGTACCTGTTCATAAGTATTTAAGCACTTCTTTAAATTAATAAGAATTTATAGCCATGAAATACATTAATTTTCATTTGTCCTTCAGTTTTTGCTGTTTTTGTCTTTTGTTAACCAACCATCCCTTGTTGTATTTCCCTTCAAAGAAGTTGATAGATTCCAGTCCATATTTTCTATTTTTTCTAGGACTTTATTTTTCCATATAAAGTCTATTGCATCTTACAAGGTGTTAAAAATCTTCTTTCCTTCTGGAAGGTGAAGCCTTATGTTTGCTGGAAACAAGATTTGTGCTTTAATATTGTTTTTATTTAAGCTTTTCTCTTGGACATCACTAATGTTGAATAGTCATTGTTAAATCTTACAGTATTTTGTTTAATTTTAACTGGATAATTAGTCCATGCAGCTTTTAGACTAAATTCTTATCTTGACTTCAAAAGGTGTTTTTTTAAAGATGAGTTAGAAAGTGATCTGTGTGCCCTTTCAATGCCAAAGGAAAAAGCTTCAGGCAGGTTCAAAGTTTTAGGCAGCCGGGTATTAAGGAATTGAATCATACTGTCTCCCACTTCTTTTTCAGTAATCCTGTAAAGGAACACATAACACAACAAGCTTTCTCTTCCATACAAAAACATGGCTCTCCAGTGCTAAACTAATTATTACTGAAGTAAAAAAAAAAAAAAAACAAAGCTCCTTCTCTTCACTCACAAACCCTATAGCTCCAACAAAACAAACTTCAAGATCTTTTCAGCCAACAATACTAAAATTGAATTGGTTCAGCATACCAAACTATTAGGTGTCACAATTGACAATAATCTCAAGTTTGACCCACACATACAAAACAGTATAAAAAAAACACCAAAAACTAAGCATGCTATACAAGAATAAAAACTTCCTCACAGCAGCTACCAAAATTACCTTGCCCAAAACCTAGCTCTTGCCCTCACTGTTATATTGGCCCTCAATTCTAACTAACTTATAAACCTCCCTAAGAAAAAAACTAGAAAGGTGCTATAACAAAATTGCCATTCTTTTTGCTATAATTGCAATCCCTCTAACTCATCACTGTAAAGCTCTACATTCCATAAGATGGCTTGAACTCCCCTCTCCACCTCCAGTACATACAACTTACTATGGTATACAAAATCATCCGCAACCCACTAGCTTGTCCTGCTCTTAGCCCATTAATCAAGTTTTATATCCCAAATAAACATCTCAAATCTGAAGACAAACATCTCCTCACCACTTATAAACCTAACAAAACCCCAGGCGTAAGCCTTTACTGCTGCTCTGTGGCAAAACTATGGAACTCCCTTCATTTAACTATCAAAACTGCTACCAACCTGGACTCCTTCAAAACATCTATAAAAGAGTAATTCAACAAAGTTTGGATTTGCTCCAATATGAGCCCAGGCTGAGGTACTCTTATACTTTTTTTTACCTCTACTCTGCCTATCTCCACTACTAACTTGCTTTCTTTTATACATATTCCCCTGAGGTTACACTCATATCTTTTCACATCTATTCCTACTCTCCCCTCTATCGCACCATATCCTTCTCTACTGGTATATCCAACGCCTTCCCCAATATTATCTGTTGCCATATTTTTTGACCTGTACAATATTAATAATCATTATGATAATCATCTATTATGTAAATAATGCTGCATCTTCCTATTACCAGGCTTTCCATATAATATATACTTGAACACTATGACTTTGTTATGCCTAAGTTTTTATTTTGACAAACTAATATACAGTTTTTCAAATTTTGTGCTTGAATGTTATGACTTTATTATGTCTGTTAAGTTCTCATTCTAACAAACTAATGTGTTGTTTTCATATTTGTGCTCAAGTGTTATGACTTTATTATGTCTGTCTAGTTTTTCATTCTGTTAACTATATGTATCTGGAGCTTTTCTCCCTGGGCCTCCACTGAAAATGGGTACCAGTAAACAAATGTCAGATAAATAAATAAATCCTAATGTTATTCCTTCTAGATCTGTTCTCTAAATCTTTTATTTTTCCCGGAATAAGTTGTTTTGTTTCAGAAGAAATTCAGTGTTGTTCTCATTTTCAAGTAATCTTCCATCAAAATCAGGCTTTGCCTCTTCTATACTGGGGATTTGTGATGATTGTTGTTTAAGAGATTCGCTCCGCACTTCAATTTGTTTTTTATATTCTTCTTTAAAATTGTCCATTTTGCTTTCTAATGTATCTATCTTTGCAGATAACTCACTGATGTTACTTATTATAACCCGTATGCCTTTTTTATAGTACTGTCATGTACACTGAGCTTAGAATGGTTCATTCTGAGACAATTAATACGTTCTAGTTATCTTGAGAGGGAAAAGCAGTTAAGAGTTTCAACTATAAATCAGCAGATGTTCTACTATAAATTCATCAAGTTTTGAAACATTCTATTTGAGTTTTTTTTAGTAAAAATCCTGTCAGAGATGTTAAAATGAAGCAGAGCTAAAAAAACATTGCTGGTAACTGCTCACCATCTTGGCCACGCTCCCAACAGCAATTTTTCTAAACTCATGCATATTATCAGATACTCCCTTATTTTCTCTTTAGCTCTCTGAGGTTGTATCTGTTCTTGTTCTGTGAGATTCCCCTTATTCTGCAGTGCTAACTTTTGTCAGCCCCTCTAAATAATTGTTGTTACTTCTTAAACATATCTCTTTTTCTTTTATTTCTACCCTCTTTTTAATCTCCAATTTCACTTTATCCCACTCACTAGCTATAACTTCTGATAAATTTCTATCTTGCCTAATAACTCTCAAATAATTCCCACTACCCATTTCTTAAACTTCTCTCTTTTTAACAAGTAGGTGGGGAAGTACCAGTGTCTTATTTTACTTCATTACTTATCTTAGTTGGCATTGCTGCATGATCTTAAATAGTTGTTTGATCTGTAGCAAAGGTTTCAATTAAATGCACATGTTCCACTTAGTCTAGCCCACTTATTGTACCTTGGGGAATAAATTGTAAGGATCTCAGAGTTACTACTGCTGAATTCACATCTTCCATACCAAATATTTTTATACATTTATTTAGAAATCTACCCTATTTTGTTATTTTTTCCCTTCTAGGTCCCCCAATACAGCCTTACTATTGCAAATCAAGTTCCAGTCCCCATCTATAAGTAATATTCCTGGCTAAAAGCTAATTATTTCTCCTATAGTTTGCTTAACTTCCATAACAGTACTTTTAGGTAGAATATAAGTTCATGCTAGTGTAATCCTTCTCCTCCTTTGCCAATAGCTCCTTATTATCACAAATCTGTCATTAGTATCGTTTCCCTCTTCCATCACTATGGCAGCTCCTCTAGCAGTTTGTATAAGTACTCACCTTTTCCTTCGCCCAATATTCTACTGAATACCCATGCTGAAATCCTTTCTTTATCATATTCACATGTTCATTTTTTTCCAAATGTGTATCCTGTAGCACTACTAGCATTTCTTAATAGCTGTAAGTTCACTGGTGTTCCAAAATAATATGTTGAGCATAGCCATTATGAAAGAAGTTATTATTCCCACTTATTATGTTTGATAGTTTTTTAAATGTCTATTTTCAACATCTGTGTTACATACAACCACTAATGCTTGGCAGGTTGAGCCTATAAAGTTGTTTCTTGTAATCTCCATTTGAACCTGTGCCACATTTTACAGACTTTTTGTTTTAATAAAACTGTCAAAAAAGCACACACTCCTGTATTAACAATTGTATTTGACTTAGTATATGAATATAGTTAATATTTATTGTTTCTCTAGCGTTGCTAGTTAGTAAGATTCTTAGGTATTTAATTTTATCAGGCAATAAATACTTAACAAAGTCATTATTTATTTCCCTTTTATTTGAGTTAATTAATAACATGTTAATTTTGATTTCATTAAATACAAGACCAGAAATAGTTTGAAAGATGTTCATTGTTTGGAATAATTTAGCTAATGATTTATCTTTATTAGATATTGTCAACAGGATGTCTTCAGCAAATAACCATATTTTCATTTCTAAATTATTCCCAATTACTATGCCTTTAATATTTGTGTTCATTCTAACATAGTTAGCAAAAGGCTGAATTGCTAATGCAAACAGTAAAGGTGAAAATGGACATCCTTGCTTAGTTCCTTTTCTAATAGTTATAGAAGTTGAGAGACATGACCCAATCTTAACATAGGCCAGAGAATTTTCATATAGTGTTTTAATAAGAATGTGAGTTGTTGTGAAAAACCATATTCCTCTAGTACCACCAGTAAATAATTCCAATCTATTGAATCAAAGGCACTATTGCTGTCTAGACTCATCATAGTCATGTCTATCTTATTTAAATCAACCTAATCTATCAAGGCAAGATTTATTTTAATATTATCATAGGTGTTTCTATCTTTTATGAAACCTGTATGATCGTGATCAATTAATGATGGTAATATATGTTTAATCCTGTCTGTATGTATTGCCATAAACATTTTGTAATCTAGATTTAACAATGAAATGTGCCTATAGGAAGAACATTCTGAGGCATTTTTTTTTCAGATTTCAGAATAGGTGAGATTAAACTATATTTCCAAGAAGGAGGGACACATATTCCTTGTTTAACCTGGTTAAAAACTTCAACAATAAGTGTTTAGCTTCTTTAGGCAATAACTTACACATTTCTGGTGTTATGTTGTCATTTTCTGGTGGTTTATTGGGTTTCAGTTTTTTAATTTGATTCTGAAACTCGGACATTGTTATCTGCTTGTCAGTGTGTCTACTCTGTTGTCCTGTATCTTGAGGAAGTTTCTAATTGTTTTTCTTTTTATTTCATCTCTATGTTGCTAGTATTAATTTTTTGATAGTGCGACTGAAATGTTTCTAGTATGCTGTTTAAGTCTGAGACTTTCTTATTAATTTTAGAATTATATATTAATTTTCTTTGATTCATTTTAATAACTTTCTTAGTTCTATTTACTGTTTTCCTTTTATTCTTCAAATTCATTGAATAAGAAATAAGTTTGATTTTTTTCTAATTCTGTCATTATTTTATGATGTAATATTTCAGTATATTCTTTACTTTTCTTTGTTAAATCATTAGTTGACTATGTCCTTTTTATATATTAAGTTTAATAATATCTATTTCCTTTTGAAGTTCAGTTAATTGCTTGTCCCAGTGCATCCTTTTATTTTGTACCAAGTTAATGTTCTTCCATATATTGTATATTTTTAATACATCCCATACATAGATTTCTGAAGTGTTTTCATTTATGTTTAATTCAAAAAATGTTGTAATTCTTTTATATAAAATTCTTTAAACTCTTTTAGATTCATTATATAGGATGGTATTCTAATGATTGTCAACTTTTGTTTGTTATGAACTTTTACTTCAAACATAATTGCATTGTGGTCTATTAATGGACCAGAGATTACTTTAACATTGCTAAGAAAGGTGGTTATTTCCTTTGATATATGTGCTCTATTCTTGAGTATGTGTTATACCTATGTGAAAAAAAGTATAATGCAGAGAATCTTTGTCTGCATATTCATTAACATCTCTAAGATTATATAGTTCAACAAATTCTGCTAGTGTTTTTGATGTTGCAGTTTTCTTTCTGGTATTTATAAAGTCAGTGTCTTTATCATCTAGTATACAACTGAAATCCCCAGCTATTATTAAGTTCCCTTAGGAGTGCTGGATTACTTCTTCTAACTATTGCTTAACTATACATGCACTCAACCCAGGTATCCAATAAATGTTAATAAAGGTATACAGTTTACCACTTATTGAGATAGTTGACATACAAAGCATTGCAGATTTATCTTGATATGAGCTTATTATTTTTGTCATAATGACAGAATGTTTCTATAAAATCATTACCCCTCTTGTTTTTTTTTCTTATGTGATGAACTAGTTAATACTGTATAACCATTGAAGCTGAGTAGATTAAGGTCTTCAGTTAATAAATGTACCTCTTGCAGAAATATCAGTTGTGGGTTTATAGTTTTAATATATTTAAATAAATGTAGTCTCTTACATTTATTACTCAACCCATTAACATTAATTGAGATCACCTTCATATTTAAATAATGCTATATGTAGATTTAATTGAACTTGTGTTCCATTAGGCAGAATAATATATAAAAGTTCTTGCTTATGTACAGCTGTGAATAAAAAAAATGTTTTAGTTTCCTTTTAGTTTGACTACTATACTTAGGCAAGTAAAAAAAAAATAAGAAACATAGTATCAAAACCTGAACCATGAACCCCTTTCTATCCATGAGGTTATTATAACCCCTACACTTAAGATGACAAAGCATCAAAGTGTCCCTCTCCCTCTTGCAGGCACTATACTTCGAGCCTGACAAGTCATTACTTGTTAGTCAGAAAGTATATTATCATTCTATAGGATAATTATAATAGTAAACATATGGTTATTAACTAGTCTGATGTATTCTAAATTCAGTCTACTCTGATGTATTCTAAATTCAGTCTACTAAGGTTGACAAGAATTAGCAATACCAATAGCATATCAAGAAATATTACAGGTTGATATGAATCATCTTAACCAGAGAAATTGTCTTGCAGTTATGTTTGAATATAGGCTACACTGCTGTGCTTATGAATTTTATAATGCATGTTTATTATAAGCAAATCTTCCAACATTCCTTCTTATGTTAAAACCTTTTCTTTTTTCTTTTCTTTGTGTAAGCAACACAAAAACAAGATAAAAACCCATATGTTAGTTAGCTTGTATAGTTTATGTTTGGATATTGTTTCTCTGGTTTACTTAGGGTAGATTATTTAAAAGTTATTATACAACTTGTAGCAGTGTCATATATATGTAATTATATACATTTTAAAAGTCCTGAAAAGGTGAGGTGTAACTTATGTAAGCTTAAAACAACCCTATAAATAGAAATATTTAGTTTATATACAATATTATTTAACACACTAACAATCCACATTGAATTATAAAGTCAGATGACAATGCAGTCAGCATGACTGAACTGATATAGATAACAGTGAGATATTAAGCAAGTTTCCTTTTCTGAGTTAACAGGCTGAGAAACATCTACTTAAGTAACTCAATCTGTATCACACTAAAACTGTTTTAAAAGTTTTGCTTGTTTGTGATCTTATTTTAATGTTCAAAGTTACCCTTTTACAGATAGTTGTAGCCTTAGATGTATTGCCTTTATCTAATGCCATAACTGCTCTATCAGTATAAAAGGACCACAAAATTCTGTAACTTACAATGGAATAAGATGTTTTATACAATGGAAGATATGTTGTATATAATTAAATCAATCATTTTCCCAAAATTGTTATATTATATACAATCCTTTTCTGTCTCTCCTACCAAGAAAATTATATAGCAATACAATAAAAGATGCTGAATTTCATTTGGTTTAACAATAAGCCTAGAATCACACTTAACAACCATTTAAAATGTTGAGAGAAGGGTGGAATTAATCTACCAGATATATAGATTTATTCATTGGCATCTATTACTAAAACAGTTACTCTGTGGCTGAACTCAACCTATACAGCCAAATGGAAGTTAATTCATGAATCTATATGTAATATCATTTGTAACTCAGCCCATAAACAATATAATATAAATCCAACAAAAGTATTTTATAATGTGATGAGATAACATAATGTTTAATAAAAGTATAAAAACAAAGTATATAATTGTTACTGAAACAATAATACTGTTTAGAAAAAATATAAACATGAACCTAGATATAAATACATTTTTTTATATTATATCCTATAGTTTGTACACAAGAATGTATAACTATCTTTGATTCAGATGTAACTAAAGAGCTTAAAGAAAAAGAAGTGATGTATTGGTATCAAATATTAAATGGCAATACATTACTCACACTAGATCAAATCAAAAGGAAATTTGAGTTAGACGATAAATTGTGGCTACCAATACAACAAATAAGACAGTACATCACAAATAAGCTGGAACTGATGACACCAACTATTAAAAATAATATTCCTAAGTTCATAGATCTTGTGATACTTTTAATAAATAATACTTGTAAAGGACAAGGATATCTATCCAAAATTCATAAGACACTTAAAGAAACAAAGAACTATACCAATAGCAGTCATTGGAATCATTATAATCAGGTTAATCAAAAGGATCCTGATAAAAATGAAAAATAAATTATCCTTTTATCACCAAGCCTTACTACCAAGTCAGTTCAGTGGAAACTATATGCATGGAAATTCCTACATAGATTCTTTCTAACCCCCTCATAGATTAGAACTAATGTATAATGTTGGAGATGTAAACACATACAACAGCAGATTAAAAACACATGTTTTTTGATTGTCATTCACTGAATAAATATTGGTTTGAAATTAATTATTTCTTTCAAACAATTTTTAATGATACTTTTCAGTTAACCAAGTAATTAGTTTTGTTTAATGTACCCATACTACAATGTGTCCCAAAAGTAAAATATACTTTAATGTGGACATCGTTTGCCATTGTACATAAATCCATAACAAAGTACTGGAAGATTAAAGCACCACCAGCTTTTCAAGATTTCAAGAAAATCGCAGTCTTCGTGTCTCAAATGGAAGTAGCAACCATAATGAAAAGAACTGATTAGACATCATATATTACTTATTGGCAGAAGGTTGACGAAATATTGGACAAAACAAATTCATCTGATTAGTCAGCACAGCATCTTAATACAAATTGCATATTGTATATGGAAACGTGATGTTATAGATTGTATACTTAGGCAATTGTATATAGTTTCTTTTGTATATAGTTGACTAGTTGATTATGTTATATTATTTTTATGTTTCATTGTTTATGGTTCAATCTACTTGAAGATATGGAAAAAATTGTAATAAAAATGTCTTTTAGTAATAAAAAAGCACACACTCACCCAGAACCTATTAACTCAAAACAAACACACAAAACTATGTAAATCTTCAAATAATGAAGATTAACCCCCCCAATAGGAACAATTGTCCCAAATCACAGTTGCACCCACAGGTATTAATAACCTAAAATTAAGGTTGTCCATGCTAAGCTACTTCCTGCAGCCTGTACTCCTACTTTATTCCCCTCACAGATGTGAAAATTAACTTTCAGAAAACATTAAACTTTTAGCCTTAAGAAAAAGTGCACTGGCTACCTTTACATAAAATTAAATTATTCACTGTTCTAGTAAATATATTAAAACATTTAGTTATCAGAAAAGTTGATATCTCTTATTCACTTCCAGTAATTTCAGACTTTATTTTTTTATTGAACTACTTGAACTTGTACCTTTTAATTTTATGTTTCTCTCAGCAATGTCCAGACATTTAAATTTATTGCCTTTACCTTTAGTCAATATGTTTCCCTGCAACAAGAACAAAATGTACAGCTACCCTCAGCTGTAGTTTTTTCAATTGGCAATGAATATGTATTTGTAGCAAGATGGTTGTCCAGATATGTGGCAGGATTTCTTTGTCTGATATATTTTTCTTCCTGGGCACACCAGAGAAATTAGCAAGACTGACTACTTTAGCAAAAAAAAAAAAAAAAATTCAAGAAGATAAAATTCAACCAACATGTTTATAGACAAGATTTATTTATACCATACTATACTATACTATACTATACTATACTATACTATACTATGCTATACTGTACTATACTATACTGTGGGACTTTGATGACAAGATGTTTTATTAGTGAAGCAGGGTAGAGCCCTTTTTCAGCATAATGCAAGTAAGAAAAATCACCATTTATACAAAACATTCAGCAACAAATATATGTACTCTAAAAATCACATAGTCTACAATGCAATACCAGCTGAAATGCAAAGGAACAGTGTGCTGAAAGACCAGTATAAGGACCTATGTACTATATATGGTCATAAACAGTAAGACAGACATTCATCAAAGAAATGCATAAAATATAAGTGAAGCATACATGATGGAAAACTAGTGCAGGTAGTTATACACAGCAGTACTTAATCAAACAGAAAGTGTCACAGCTAACACCACAAGGAGGACAAAGAATGAAGATGATTGTGAGGGCATGAGATCAGAGGGTAATGGAACTAAACAGCAAAGAAACTTTTAGAAAGAATATAGAAGGAATGGGAAGTGGATCAAATGCATCACACAGAATGTGGCAACCAGTACAGAAAGTGAGAACAGTTGAAGATAATGGGCATTAAGAGAGAAGAGCTTCATACAGAAGGAGTAGTGACAATGGTGAGGACAGTGAAGATGATGAAATCTGATATTAGGGGACAAAAGTGGATTTTGGGTAATGAAGCCACAGGTCACCAAGGGGACTAATAGTCTTGCACGGGAAGAAGGCATGAGCAGATTTCAGTGTAACTAGTCTCAGGGCTTAGATTTAGTAAGACATGGGAGTAGGTGACCAAGGTGGTCACCAAGGGGGAAGAGTGAGTACATTTTGTAGTGAGTGTGGCATGTAGGCTGCAGTGGGATATCAGAGAAAATAGTTGCAATTGCACCAAAGGGGCCAGGGAGGTGACAGATACAAGGACAGCATTTTCAGAAGTGTTACCTGCACTGACAGCCTAAACAATGAAGAAAGAGAGGGTTAGGAAATATAATGACTGGCTGCTACAGTAAGAAAAGGTGACTGAAACTACTAGCAAGTTGGGAGGCTTATACAGACATCACCTTTATGTTAGGGGCAGGCTCTATCTTAGCTATGAATTGAGAGTAATGCAAAAAAGGTGATGGAAAATTACATCTCAATGAGCACCCCTTTAAACTAAGATTCAAGGTTGAGCTATAACATAAGCAGAAAATAGCAGAAGAGTAAACCGAGGTGCACATGAGCATTGGTGGACATTATTGCATGTTATGGAAGGAGTCTGGGTATGAAGATGTCAGAGCTGTAGGCAGTGATGTAGGATGGAAGGATGGATATTGTTGATAGCAGACAAATTTGGACCAGCCATATAAACATGTCTGTATACTGAGTCTTCAAGAATGACAGTGAAGGGCAGATGAGAAAGTAGCAGTAATCTGCAAAAAAGGAAGACATCTGATGTGGCACTGGAGGAGGAGGACTAGCAGCAGCTCTCTGAAAACATTGCTCTGCTTAGTTGTTTATATTACTATTGCATGTGTTTCTTACTATTACTGTTTACATCTTCATTTGTATTACCCTATAAACAGCAGTGAGCAGACAAATGCAGCCAAAAGGACTAAAACAAACCAAAAAACTGTAAAACTTTGTATAACCCTAACTAATTGTCCTCATAACACTTTTAACATTGGTTTACCCTCCCAGGCCAAACCTGAAAATAGTCCATGGGGATCAGAGCTCTATCCTGGTTAACTAAGATTAAAAAAAATGAAAGGGACAATGAAGTGAGCAGTTCAGAAAAACAAGGAAAGTGCCCTTGGAGTAAAATCAGTACAGTGTACCTTCCCCAGATACATCAAAGGAGAGATGAGAAACAAGGATGGCAAGGATGGATGAAAGGAAGAATTGATGGGGGTTGGGGATTGAAGATAAGCATTATTATTATTTATTTATTTATTTATTATTTTTATTTATTATTTATTAACATTTGTATACCAGGGTAGTCTGATTGGATCAGCAAGTAACCACTTTTCAGTGGTGGCTCAGGGAGAAAAGCGCTATAGATTGCTGATGAGTGGGGAGAGTGAAATAAGTAGGCCAACAAAGAGAACTGTAAAGGGTAAAAATTGGCTAGTGCAAAAGAGAACTAGCATATCAGTGTGCTGTACAAACCACTGAGTGTTATTACTAGGGACAAGCAGCTAGTCAAGAGTAAAATAAGGTCACTGCAGAGGAGAGAAGAGGGTGTTTAGGATGGATTCCACATGTGCCACAGCAGGAGTAGAGTATCCATCTTTCAATGTGACTGGAGTGACTGCAACTGTATTGGCCCACAGGGATAAAGCCGTAAATGCAGCCCTCACAACCCAAGTTTGGTTTGGTTTGGTAAGACCTCTATGAGGCTCTTCAGCAGATCATTTGTGAGGGATAGTGGTACTTGGGGAGTGTAGACAAATGGAACTGAGTACCATTCAACAAGGGCAGTGCAAGGATTAGCCCAGAAAACTACTGACCCATGACTCTGACCTCAGTAATGGGCAGGATGGAGGCAGACCTAAAGCCAAAGGTAACAGGGCCACTGTGGTAGCAGACAGTACTAAGACTGTGTGGAGGTAATCTGCTTGGATTTCAGCCAAGTGAAAGGGAAAGGAATGTGAAACAGAATTTGTGTATGGGTAGGCAAGTGGCAGCAAAAGTTGCTGCACTCATAGATATCACAAAAGAAAGTGACAAGTGGTATCCTGCAGAGGCCAGTCTTGCATCCAGCTCTGTTCAGATAATGCCAAGGCAGGGGCTAGTAACAGATAAGTGAATCATAGTGAGGACAGATATAAAGAGAGGAAAATCTTGCAGTTTCACACCAGCCTATGCAAATGCATGTAGATTTAGCAGTAGAATGATAACCCTATATAGACACAGAAGATTAGGACAAGGTAAAGAGTTTGTAGAAGGGATATAAAGTCATGCCCTTGTGTGGCATAACTCAAGGGAAAGCACAGTCTGTAGAATTAGGAACTGACAGCAACAAATATGGAAAGATAAACCTTAGTACACTGATATCACATTATGGAAGAATGGAGGGTCAATGCAAAAACATGGCAAGACAATCTTGGAGGATTCTGGGATGTATATAAAGAGGAATCAGTAGTGGAAAACAAAAAGTTAGTCCTCCTCTGTACAGACAGGTGGTGAGATCACAAGTGGGAACTGTGTACTGCTCTGATGCGCTTGCGCCCGCAGTGTCATTGACAGGATAGAATAGAAGTTTTACAAAGAACAGTAACTAATACTGTTTTCAGGGACTACACCTGAAGGCCAAGCAAAAGGCAAAAATAATTTAGTGCGTTTGCTGTGACACACCTATTAGCCTTTTTCAGCTTCATCTGTGACAAGTTAGCAGAATGTGAGATAAGTGATGAAACGTGAAAGTGGAAGCAGAAAATGCTGTAGAATCAACTGCAGTAATGTTTGCACTGTTTGTTTGCTACCAACAGGTTTCATATGATGCAAAAAAACGGCTCACAGCAGATAACAGACCGAATACGAAGCACTCCGAGCAATATGAGTACTGAATAAACAAACCAAAATTTATTAAACAAGTAAATAAGCGCGTTTGTTCTCCTAAGTAAAGAACTTTATCAGACAATAAAAAACATAAAAATCTGGGTTTAAAAAGAATTAAATATGTACGTCATCACTAATGAGGATAACACACCCCTCGCTTTAACCAAGTGGTATGTTGCATCCACTTATATTACCTTAAATAATTTGTAATATTTAAAATAACTATTAATACTCTAAAAAGAAAAGAAAATAGAGTAAAAAATGTGTGTGTGTGTGTGTGTGTGTGTGTGTGTGTGTGTGTGTGTGTGTGTGTGCGCGTATATAGGTTCATTTTGGAATCTTGAAATACTGAAATGTCGAATTGCAGTATCTCGAGACCAAATTGTCGAATCTGCAGAATATAGAACCCGGAAATGTTGAACCCACGGTACTGATGGTGCGTTAGGTAAGTGTTATGTTTTTTAAGGGTTATGGGGAGGGTTTGTGTGTATGTGAGTGTCTTGGGAAGTTTTAGGTGTGGGTTAGGGTAGGTAGCTAAGAGTGTGAGATTGTTAGTGTTGAGAGTAGTGGTGTTTGTATGTATGTGATGTGTGTTTGTGCAAGGTGGGGTGTAGAATGTGTGGTGGTGGGTTTTCTGTCTTTTGTTGTTTAGCGCGATCTCAGAGTTAGTATATATAAGTAGCTAGGGTGTGGGGGGCCCAGCCCCCCACATGCGAGGTGCAGAGGGCTTGCCCCCCCTGCTTATAGGTTCATAGGTTCATAGGTAGGTACTAGGCTATCGGTCCAAGGGCCTACGTAAGCCTAGCCAACAAGGTTCCCTGGCTTACACCACCCAAGAAAGTTATATTCCTGTGCCACTGTTGAGCAGAGACACAGAAGTGATCCCCGGGGTGTATTTCCTATTTCCCATCCACTCATCAAGATTTTTCTTGAAGAGTGCTAATGAAGAACTTTGCTTGACATAGATGGGAAGCCTGTTCCAGAGTATGAGAAGTCTCTGGGACAGGAATCTATCCCTCCAGCATGTCCTGTTTATTGTGGTGACAAGGTTTAGGTCCCTAGAGCATGTAGCTCAGAAGGATTGGGATTTCTTTAGGTGTAGCATGTCCAGCAGCTCTGGGTTTGACATAGCTTTATATGTTAGGCAGAGATCACCTCGGAGTAAGTGATATGCTATGGAGTAAAGCTGGAGTTTTTTGAGGTGGTCAGTATAGGGCATTTGTTTGAGGCTAGTAATCCTCTTTGTGAGGTACGTCTGTGGCCTTTCCAGATGCTACAGATGTCTTGTGAGGTACATTTGTACTCTATAATGGGTGTAATGAGTGTCGAGTAGAGGGGAACAATTACCTCTTTTTTCCTGGATGAGAACCCTTTTATGATGAGGTGTGCCACGTAGAAGGACTTCCTGACTACTGTGGCGATGTGACTATCAAAGGAGAGACTACTGTCCACCTGGGTCCCAAGGTCTCTTATCACGCATTCAGTGTTAAGTAGATTGCTACTTATGTGGTAGTTCACGGGTGCAGAGTTTTTACCAAAGGGGATGACACTGCACTTTTTGGCATTGAGCTTGAGGCCATGGCGCTGACATGAGGCATCTGTCTCAGCAAGGCCCTTCTGTAGGATGCCCACATCATTTGTGGACTTAAAAAGCAACAATGTAAACCACAACTGGAACGAATAAGTAAAAGAGGTCTGGTGCAGACTAGGGCGACTCCCCACACAGCTCGAACAATAAACTGAATTGCGAAAAAAAATGAATTGCGAAAAAAACTTCCACAAGTTACATCCACAGATTTTATTACGAAAAATTCTTCCACCAGTTACATCCACAGGTTAAGCGCTTTCAACTGCATAAATCACAGTCTTCATCAGAACCAGATAACTTGATAATTGTCCTGTTTATATATTAATTAGTTGAAAAAAGGCGCCAATTTAATTAAAGCAATAGCTCTCCATTATATTATAATATATATTTATGAAATATTTAATAAAATATATATATCAACTCATCCAAGTCACTGAATCAAATACAAAACTTGATATATACAATTATAAGTATTGTGCATTATACTAGTAACTAGTAACATTGTGGCAGCTTCCAAACTAAATGAAAGAAAAATGGATTGCACTACATCAGCTAAATGTATTTCGGTGGAGGACTTTCATGCTACACCTATTGTTGTAGGTACATTGGATACAAATGCTCAGACAGATATACCGAACGGGCAGTTGGTAGTGGAACAAGGTGAAGTACGTTCTATGCAGGATTCCCTTGACTATGGTGATAAGAATGTTATTGGGAATATGTCGCCTGCTAATGAATTCACTTTTGATTTTAGCCTATTTCACACAAGAGATGAAGCGGAGAGGAATGGGGCTAGACCGAAGAATCGTCAGGCTATAAAAACATATTTGAATCACTCAAGGACAGTTAAAGGAAATACAAAAGGTACTGTTGTTGATAAGACTATTTCTAGCCCACGTTATGAAAGTAAAACAAAAAGACATTCTGGACATGTATATTTGAATTCTAAGAAAGTGATACACCATAATGGTGATATGATGGATGTATTTTTATGTGATGAATTTGATTTTGAAAATGTGGGGGAAAGTAACTATATTGAAGGGAGGCATGTTAGTTATACTAATGAATCTTTGAAAGAAATGATTTTTTCTTTGGGTAAGAAATTGTTATAAATTAAGAAAGCAAAAATTGATAATGCATATTTGTCCAAATGCCTTAAAATTAAGGTGGTACCTAAGGGATTGAGGTTTTTCAAACTACCATTGGGTCTTGATTATAAAGCAGTAGTTATTAATGAATTTAATAATTTATTTGATAGTTTTGGATTTTCATATATGGAATTACTTATCAAATTAAATGATGAAAAGCTGACCACTTTAGTTAGTGAGGTGGAAGGCTTGAATGACAATATAGTTAGGCATATGGAATTTGAAACATGGAAGGAATTATATAATAAGCAATTCACATTAGCTGAAAATAAAGCAAATAGTATCTATCATAGGAAAAATAGAAAGATCCAATGAGATATAGAAGTATATCAGAATAATAGAGCTTATGTGTGGCCACAGGATAGAAGCAACACACGAAAGGAGAGATATATGAGTAATAGAAATAGATTAACAAGTGTGGAAAGAGAAGAGAATTTTCAAGGGGGAAGATTTTTTCCAGCCCCCAAGAGGCAGTACAATCAGTGGAACAAAGTAGTAAGATAAATGACATCCAGAATAAGGAGTTAGATTTGTTACCCAACCCCCTCAATATTAATACCACACAACAGTTAGTTGAGTTACAGAATGATGATGGTATTCAACAGAGAAATGTTTTGGATGTAGAAGTTGAAGTTATTAATTGTAAAGAGGATGTTACTCATATATTAAGCACACACAATGGTTTCAATGTGTTTAATTACACAGATTTAGATATTAGTAAGGTACTGGTTCAACTGTTAAGTAAAGGTATGAAATTTGTTCCCACAACAGGTATTAATTTAGTGGACACCATTAAGGAGATTAAATTTTACTGCAGAAGGCTGAATTTAGCGTTACAATTTGGACAAAGTGACATTAATAAAGATATAATTAGGAATAATGAACTCAGGAAAAAAAGTTCATATGTCCCAGTATCAAATTTGCAAGTAGCACAATTTGAAAAAATGGTATGCAAAGATATATATTGGTTTAACAAAATAATTAGGAATAAAAAAGACAATTCATACAATAATATATATCAAGATAATTTAACAGTAAATGAACGGAATTGTCTGAATCAGTTGATACATAATAATGACATAAGAATTATGAAGCCCGAGAAGGGGGGAGGCATTGTAGTTTATTATACGTTGGATTACAATATGCAAATATGCAACATATTGCATGAGTCTGGCAACTATGAGGAAGTTTCTATTAATCAAATAAACATTGGATATAAAAGAATTGATCTGGCCTTAGAAGAATATTTATTGGATGACAGAATTTCAAATGAAATATACATGTTTATGAAAATTGATTATCCTATTTTGGCCAAAATTATTGGTATACCTAAGGTCCATAAATCTATAGAAAACCCCCCATTTAGACCTATTATATCGGGTTCTAAGTCTAAAACATTTAATATAGGGGTGGTTATTGATAGATGGACCAAACACGTGTATAGACATATCCCACATTTAATGATAGATTCGTGGAACTTTTTAGGTAAACTTACACCTGATTTGTGGAACGTAGGTCTGACTTATTTGACAATAGACGTTATAGACTTATTTTCAAGTATACCTAAGGATATCGGACTAGAATATTTCTGTAACAGTCTGAGAAAATTTTCTGATTTAAGTTGGGATAGGATCAACTTAATAACGGACATGATGGCTTTAGTACTTGACCATAATTATATTACATTCCAAGGAGAATACTTTAGGCAGAGCAAGGGTGTTGCTATGGGGGCGTCTTGTGCCCCCATTTTTGCCAACCTTGTAATGTTGGAATGGGAATCAGAATTTTTGTTTAAAAGTAGGTTTTACACAGATATAGCATTTTATGCTAGATATCTAGATAATTTATTTATATTATGGAAGGGTAATAAGGAGACAATAGGAGAATTTATGGAGTATATAAACAGTACCACACAATTTTTAAAGTTGACACATAATTTAAGTAGCCAAGGAATTGCTTTAGACACATTTATAAGCCATACGGATGAAGGTTTTACATCAAGGATATATAGGAAAACAACTTTCTCAAATGATTACATTCAGTTTAATAGTAATCATCCTTCATATATTTTTAAAAATGTCGTTAAAGGGCAATGTATTAGAGCGGCACGTATGTCATCCACAAGGGAAGTTATGGATGTTGAATTGCAGGGGATTTTTAGGATGTTTGAAGATAGGGGATATCCTGTGAGAATGTTAAAGGACACAATAAATTATGTCTCCAAACAGTGGGGTAAAAAATATATACCTTTGATGGGTAAATTTAATCAAAATCTGGTTAAATTGGAAGATGAATCTAGGGATGCTGTCTACAACAGGGTGTGTGTTTTAATGCACACACCGTATGTAAATTATATAAAGGATATAGTATGCAGACATTGGGATTTGATAGCGACCTCTAACCATATAGGTACAAAATTAGGAAGTTATCCAACTTTTGTGTATAAAACAGCTCCTAATCTTAAAAGATTATTAGAAAGGGCTGATAGCTATGGAAGAGAAAAAAATACTAAAGAAACTACTACTAAAAAATGTGGAACATGTAAATAATGTAGTCGTATTAATGAAGTTGCATTCATCAGATTGACAGATATTAACAATACCTTTGTGAGGTGTAGGGCAGGTAATTGTAACACCAAACAGGTGGTATATCTTGCCACGTGTTCTGCCTGCCCTGCATTTTACATAGGTAAAACAGAGAGGCAATTGAAAAAACGTATCTATGAACATTATTATAAAATACAAGTACAGGATAGGAATAATGCTTTATATAGGCATATGCAAGAGAAAGGTGGGAGCATTTATTTAAATTTGCAATAATTGACCAGGTTACTAGTTTTTTATATGGAGGGGACTGGAAAATGTCCTTAGCGTTGAAAGAAAGTAAGTGGCAAATGTATACTGATGCCACTAGATTACCTGGTATCAACGATAGCATTAGTATAAAACCTTTTTTAATATTAGGTTAAGTAGTATATTTTATGGTAAAAATATATATTTATGGTAGTAATGGAATGGTATGTATTGTGACACTATTTTAATATTTTAATATTTTTCAGGTTTTTAAATTATGGTTCATATGTAATATGTAAATATTTTTATGTTACTAGTATAATGCACAATACTTATAATTGTATATATCAAGTTTTTTATTTGATTCAGTGACTTGGATGAGTTGATATATATATATTTTATTAAATATTTTATAAATATATATTATAATATAATGGAGAGCTATTGCTTTAATTAAATTGGCGCCTTTTTTCAACTAATTAATATATAAACAGGACAATTATCAAGTTATCTGGTTCTGATGAAGACTGTGATTTATGCAGTTGAAAGCTCTTAACCTGTGGATGTAACTGGTCGAGGAATTTTTCGTAATAAAATCTGTGGATGTAACTTGTGGAAGTTTTTTTTCGCAACCCAGTTTATTGTTCGAGCTGTGTGGGGAGTCGCCCTAGTCTGCACCAGACCTCTTCTACTTATTCGTTTCATTTGCGGACTTGACAATGGCTCCTAGTTTGCAGTCATCTGTGAACTTTGTCAGCCAGAGGCCTTCTGTGTCAGCCTGTACTTCAGAGAAGTAGATACCAAACAGGAGAGGTCCCAGGACGAAACCCTGTGGTACTCCACTTGTCACTGCTTTGAGGTCAGATTTGTAGTATGCAACTTTTACAGTGTGGGTTCTGTCAGTGAGCCAGTTGGCAACCCATCTTGTGACGTAGGGATTTATACCTAGTTTAGTGAGTTTAGCTATAATTCCAGAATGAGGGATGGTGTCGAAAGCCTTGGCGAGGTCAAGATGGGCTGTGTGAACCACCTTACCGTCATCTACACCTTTGGTGACTGCCTCAAAGAAGTCGATCAGGTTCAGGAGGCATGATCTACCTTTCACAAACCCGAACTGGGTGGGATCCAGAGTTTGGAGGTTACCAATGTTTTTCTTTATGAATTCCATGAGGATGCGTTCCATGGCCTTGCAGACCAGGCTCGTCAGGCTAATAGGTCGATAGTTCCTGGGGTCAGTGGTGGCTCCCCCTTTGTGGAATGGGATAACTGTTGCTGTGTGCCATTCAGTGGGCACAAAGCCTGATGCGAGGCTATTATTGAACATGGTGCTTAAGTGGGGAGCCAGTTCATTCTGAAGTTCGTGTAAAACTCAGCCTGGGATGTTGTCCGGTCCCATGGATGCTGTGTTTTTGGCTTTAGAGAGTGCAGCTTTTACCTGCATAGTTGTGATTACAGGGACTCTGCATTCTTCCTGTATAGATATGGGCCCTTTAGGGGGTGAGACGGGGTTAAAGTTAGCACTGAACCTATCTGCCAGGATGTTGGCAATATCAAATGGTTCAGTAATTTTCGTGCCTTTGTGCTGTAACTCAGAGCAGATCTGGGTGTTGTCATTGCGATTTTTGACATAGCTATAGAATGCTTTGTGGTTGTCCTTGGAATTAGTGGCAATTTTGTTTTTGTAGCTAGCTTTGGAGGATCTTATAAGGGATCTCAGCTTCTTACTGAGGCTGACCAGGGAGCTCCTCCACTCATGGGATTTTACTCTCTTTTGCAACAGTTTCTTCCTTCTGTTGTACAGTTTGTTTATGGTAAGGGACTACCAGATTGGCTTCCTTTTTTTGGAGGATAGTGTCTTGGTTCTGTTTGGGATAGCACGATCCATGCACTCGTGTAAGTGCTTATAGAGTACATTTGTGTAGGATTCAGCAGTTGTAACTGTATTGTCCATCTGCATGGGTGTCATGAAGTTCACCACTTCTGTCTTAAGAAGCATGAAGTTGGCTTTGGAGAAATTTTTTACTGTAGTTTCCTTAATGGGGGGGTGGGGCGGGATGTAGATATCAAGGGTGATTAGCTTATGGTCGGATCGGACCAACGAGGAGTTGACTTCAGGTGTGGAACACTGGTCACTCATGTTGGTAATGACTAGGTCAAGGATATTGTTGCCCCTGGTAGGGGTGTGGATAAGTTGATCCAGGGTATTGGAGTTTATGAATTCCAGAAAGCATTGAGCTAAGGAGTTGGTACACGAGTAGTTTTCCCAGTTAATGGTGGGGTAGTTGAAGTTGCCCATTATTAGGGTGTTTGGTTGAACCCTAATATTTTCCGGTACATCAAGAAAAGAGGAGTGGGAATCCTGGGGCATGGTGGGGGATCTGTAGCAAGCTACAATTTGGATTGCAGTTTTGCCCAGAGTTAGTTGCACTTGGATAACCATTGTGCTTAGCAACTAGCCTGGAGGTGTGCATATCCTTAATGAATATGGACACACCTCTGCCTTTGGTATTTTGGTCCAGGTTACATGGACGAAAAGTGTGGTATGAGTTATAGCCTGGTAGTGCAGGGGTGCTCTCTGGATCCTTGAACCAGGTCTCAGTCACTACACAGTTATCGATGTTCACCATTTTAAGGAGTGCCTCGAGTGAGTGCATTTTGAGATTTAGACTTCTAATATTGAGTAGCATTACTCTCAGTTTTTGCTTGCCTGTCCCTGTTATGGTGGTGAATTTGTTATTTGAACCTTGCCTAAAAAAGGCACTATAGGGGCAGCAAGAGCCTAGCCATTATCCAGAATCCCAGGGGCGACAGGTGCAGGCCATCTGTGGCAAAGCATCGTGGTCTGCCGACCATGTCATCCCAAGCAGACAGATACTGGATCCCCTTAGAATGGCACCAGAAGCTTAGCCAATTGTTGAAGTCAATCATTTTGTCCTTGTACTGGTATCATTCTGGGCGATGGCAGAATGCTACTCAGGGCTTAGGTCTTACCTGCCTGGGCTACAAGATTGGAGAGCTCTTCCATGTCTCTTTTCATGTAGTCCAGGGAGGTACGTCTCAGGTCATTCGTACCAACATGGACAGTGACAGACTCATATTTGTACTTGTTGTGGAGTGACCTGAGTGGGTGGGTTATGTGGCGGATCCTGGCACCTGACAGGCAGCTGACAGTAACCTTCTCCTTGTTTAGCCTGGTGAGTGGGACATCAGTGTGCCTGACTATAGAGTCACCTATGACTAGTGTGTTGGGTATGTTGTTTTGCCTTATTGGCTGTGGTTGAGTGGCACAATGAGTCTGTGGGCTATGTGTCATTTGGGTTGTGTTGGGGGATGGAGGTTGCTTGCGTTTCTGCTTTCAAGGTCTCTGTTGTTTAGACAGATTATTATTGAGAGCCTCCGCAAATGTTTTTGTGTTACTATGTGTGGATTTTGGTACTGGTGTAGATTTAGTGAGACTATGTGATGAGTGTGGTGATGTGCAAATGTTTACCTTCTCCTCATGACAGTCAAGTTCAGTCTTGGTTGGAGAGAGCTTTACCTCCAGTTTGGCTAGATAAGTGCATCTCTCACAGGTTGTAGTGTTGGGTGGTAGGAGGAGAGGGTTGTCTGTGTACATGAGGCAATTTCTACATTGCCTCAAGATGCTTAGATTCATCAGATAGACAGGAGAGAACATTGAGAGCTGACCCTTGGACTTGCCTGAATAAAAAACTATTTTCCTCTAAATAAGTGAGGAAAGTGAGTACAAGAGCTGTTTTTCTCTAAGCAAGTGAGAAAAGTAAGCACAAAAACTGTTTTCCTCTAGGTAATGAGGAAGATTGAGTGCTATAGTAATTAGTAGCTTATTTAGTGCTTACAAGTTCTGAACAAGTGCTGAGCATGAATAAACAAATTTAAGTGCTAAAACTAAGAATCTGTATCTGCACTAGATGAGTTACAGGACAGAAACAAGTGTAAATGCAGGCTTTCAAATCAGAAAGTTGAGAGAGATGGAAGAGATTGCCCAAACGGCCAATAACTACAATTTCTGGACCAGAACCACTCCTTATGTGGTAGACAGGTTACCTAGTGCTTACCACTCCCACTGATAAGGTAGAAGGCTTCCCTCCAACACAGAAAGGCTTGGGGGGCTTAGAAGCTTACATACAGTCCTGGATACAGCAAATCTGTATCTGGAACACTAGTTACAGGAAAGGTAGGAAACAGGCGTACAGTTTTTTTTTTTTTTTTTACAGAAAAATAGCAAAAACAGTAGTAAAAACAATTCACATGCAGTGCAAGCTAGCACACTTGAGTCTTCTACTTCTTCCAGCTTTTCCCGGTTAGGGGTCACCACAGCGGATCACCTGTCTGCTCATGATTGGCAGTGGTGTTTTATGGTGTCGAGTTGCTAGCCCAGCACTCAACCTTCCACAGAAGGTACACACATTCATGCCTAGAGCCAATTTAGAGTGTCCAATCCACCTACAGCATGTCTTTGGGAGGAAACCGGAGCACCCGGAGGAAACCCACGTGACCACAGGGAGGACATGCAGACTCCGCACAGAAGGCACCCCAGCCGAGAATCGAACCAGAGAACCTCTTGCTGTGAGGTGGCAACGCTAACCGCTGCACCACCGTGGCCGCCCAAGCTAGCACACTTGAGTATGTAGCAATATTAGACCAAACATAGTTTAAAAAATGCAATTAAATTAAAAAGGACTAAAAGCAAGTGCAGAAAGAGTTCATTAGGTAGAATGTAGTAAAGAGATGGGACTGGGGGAGTGTCCCAGATCAAATCTACAGTGGGGCGGGCAACTGCAAAAGCCACCAAATTTAAACTACAAACTAAAAATAGGGAGAGTGGATGGAACAAGGCAGTTTCAACAGAGCTCTAAGCAACAACTAACAGTACAAGCTTTAAAAACAAAAAAATATACTCAGCTCTGTATATTTGCAGATCAGTCTCTAAGAAGTGAGACAACAGTTTCAACAGTTTCAACAGAGATCTAAGCAACAATTAACAAACTCTATAACCAAACCAAAACAAAAATATGCTCAGCTCTGTATATTTGCAGATAGTCTGGAAGGCAGTCTCTCAGAACACAGGTATAGGAAGGGTAGGTGTGTGTGTTTGGTTGTGTTGGGGTGTGTTGTTTTGCTTTGTTATAGTGTCAGGAGGTAGGTGTATTTGTGTCTGTATGTGTGGTATAGTGAAGTGCAATCTTGGAGTTGATATATTTAAGTAGCAGGGGTGTGGGGGGGGCACAGCCCCCTTGCATATAGTTGAAGGGTAATATGTTTCTGTATGTACTTGCGCTGGAATATAGTAAGTGTTGGTATCCTGTGTGTTTTCAGGATTTTGAGTTTTCAGTATTTTAAACTTTCAAGATTTTGGTCTCAGGATTTTGGGCTTTCAGGATTCTGTAGTGCTCCTATCTATCTATCTATCTATCTATATATATATATATATATATATATATATATATATATATATTGCACATCACCAAAAAAGAAAGAAAAACTGAACTGAGTGTTCACCTTTCTAGTGCCTTTAGTTTTAATAAAGAACTAATGGAGACTTGATCATTCAAACCTGACCAATTTGCTGCATTCAAATATCAAGTACAGCTGCCAGTACAATTCACGTTTGTCAAGTAACAATGACCAGGCCCCCCCTCTTTCATTCAAGGTGATATTATCAGTCACCACAAATTTAAATGGATGATTTCCTTCTTATAGGTAAATAGGTTCATAGGTTCATACTAGGCTATCTGCCCTAGGGCATTTATAAGCCTAGCCAGAATGTGTTTGGCTTTCGCCACTGAGTAGAGGTGGAGTTTCTTTAACCGGGCAGCATATGGCATCTGTTTGAGTCCTTTGATCCTCTTGGTGAGGTACTTTTGGGGTCTTTCCAGTTGCTACAGGTGTCTGGTAAGGTACTTCCCAAAAGGGGCATTGTACTCAATTATGGGCCTGATGAGGGATGAGTAAAGAGGCACGATGACCTCCCCTGATCTAGATGTGAATCCCTTCATGATTAGGTGGGCTATATAAAATGTTTTTCTAACCACTTTGGCCACGTGGTTGTCAAATGAGAGATTGCTATCAACTTGGGTCCCCAGGTCCCTAATTACTTCTTCTGTACTTAATGGATTACCATCTATGTGGTAATTTGTGGGCACTTTGTTTTTGCCAAAGGGATGACTATACACTTTTTGGCATTTAGCTTGAGGCCATGGCTCTGGCACCAGTTGTCTGTTTCTATGAGGCCCTTTTGGAGGATGCTTGTGTCGGCTGGAGAGTCGATTATGGCACCCAGTTTGCAGTCATCTGCAAACTTGGTCAGCCACAGTCCTTCCGTGTTGGCCTGTACCTCTGAGAAATATATACCGAACAAGAGAGGTCCCAAGACTGAGCCTTGTGGGACACCACTTGTAACTGGTTTGGAGTCTGACATGGCTCAAGCACTTCTAACCATGTGGGTTCTGTCCTTGAGCCAGTTTGCAATCCATCTAGTGACATAGGGGTTTATATTTAAGCTGGTGAGCTTATCTATAATGCCCGAGTGGGGTATTGTATCGAAGGCTTTTGCGAGGTCCAGGTAGGCTGTGTGGACCACCTTCCCCTCGTCAATGGCCTTGGTGACTGTTTCAAAGAAATCAACCAGGTTTAAGAGGCAGGATCTGCCCTTAACAAAGCTGAAATGGGTAGGATCCAGTGTCTGTAGGTCCCCAATATCTTTATTTATGAGGTCCATGATGATCCTTTCCATAGCTTTGCAGACCAAGCTAGTCAGGCTTATGGGGCGATAGTTTCCAGGATCCGTTGAGGCACCACCTTTATGGAGGGGGACCACTGTTGCTGTACGCCACTCTTTGGGCACATATCCTGTAGTAAGGCTGAGATTGAACAGTAGTTTTATGTTTGGGTTTAGCTCTTCTTGGAGTTCATGTAGGACACAGCCCAGGACACCGTCTGGTACCATTGATGCTGTGTTTTTTGCTTTGCAGAGGGCAGCTCTTACCTGAGCATCTGAGATGTCAGGGGGGCAGCACTCTGCTGGGATAGATATTTGCCCTTTTGGTGGGGTGGGTGTTTGCACTGAACCTGTCAGCTAGGATGTTGGCAATGTCTGTGGGTTCAGTGTATTTTTTGTCATTTTGGACTAATTCTGAGCATATCTGGGAATTACCACCCAGGTTCCTAACATAACTAAAGAAAGCCTTGTGATTATCCTTAGTGTCCTGTGCAATTTTTCTCTCGAAGCTGGCCTTAGACAATTTTATGAGTGCCCGTAGTTTTTTGCTAATACTGATCAGTGATGCCTTCCCTTTTTGGGATTTTGCTCTATCATTTAGTAGCTTCCTCCTTCTATTGAATAGTTTGTTTATGGCTGGGGTCCACCAGACAGGATGTCTGCCTTTGGAGGATTGGGTCTTGGTTTTATTTGGGATCGCATGATCCATGCATTCCTGAAGGTGTTCATAGAATGTGTTTATAAAGGATTCTGCGGTCTGGGCTGTATTTTCCACAGGCCCGGGGGCTTTGAAGGATTCCACCTCGGTTTTGAGGAGTGTGAAATTTGCTTTAGAGAAGTTTTTCACTGTGGTTTTCTGGGCAGGGGGTGGGGTCAGGATGTGAATATCCAGTGAGATTAGTTTATGGTCTGATCCTACCAGTGAGGGATACACTTCAGGTCTGGAGCATAGAGTCCCCATGTTGGTGATGATCAGGTCCAGTATGTTTTCCCCTCTTGTGGGAGTGGTAACAAGTTGTTCCATAGCATTTGAGTTTATAAATTCTAGGAACCTTTGGGCTAGGGTGTTGGAGTTAGAGTAATGCTCCCAGTCTATGTTTGGGTAGTTGAAATCGTCCAGTATAATGGTGTTTGGAGAGACCTTCATATTTTCCAGTGTTCTCAGAAAGGCTGAGTGGGATTCCTGGGTTTGGGAGGGTGGTCTGTAGCAGGCTATAAACTGGAAGGCAGTTTTACCCACTGTTAGTTGCACATGGATAGTCTCTGATGCTTCGTGCTTTGCCACCAACCTGGAGGTGTGGGTATCTTTGATGAATATCGATACTCCCCCTCCTTTTGTGGTTTGGTCCAAGTTTTGGGGCCAAAAAGCATGGTATGAGGTATAACCTGGTAGTGCTGGGGTGCTCTCGGGAGCCCTGAACCAGGTTTCTGTTACTGCATAGATATCGATGTTCTCCATGCTAAGGAGAGTTTTGAGTGCGTGCATCTTGAGGTTTAGACTTCTGGCGTTGAGTAGCATTACTCTTAGTTTCTTATCCCTTGTGATACCTATGGAGGTGGGTTTGTCTTTTGAGCCTTGCCTAAAAAAGGCACTATGGGGATAGCAAGAGCCTTTGCCAATATCTGAAAGCCCAGGGGTGACAGGTGCAAGCCATCCCTAGTGAAGCATCGTGGCTTGTTGAGCATATCATCCCAAGCTGATAGGCATTGGATCCCCTTTGAATGACACCAGTACTTAAGCCAATTGTTGAAATTGATCATCTTGTCTTCATATTGTGGCATCATTCATGGTGAGGGTAAGATGCTACTCAAGGTCAGGGTCATACCAGCCTGGGCTACATGCTCAGAGAGCTCCTTTATGTCTCTTTTCATGTAGTCCAGGGAGGTATGTCTCAGGTCATTCACACCAGCATGGACAATGACTGAGTCATATTTGTACTTGCCTTGGAGTGACCTGAGTGCTTGTGTTATGTGGCGGATCCTAGCGCCCGACAGGCTGCTCACCGTGACCCTCTTCTTGTTCAGCCTGGTGAGCGGGACGTCAGTGTACCTGACGATAGTCACCTATTACAAGTGTATCAGGTGTGTTGTTTAGTCTTAAGGGCTGTGACTGTTCGGCACACTGGCTTTGTGAGATATGTGTTGCACGTGTTTTGTTTTGGGGTAGCGGTTGCTTGGGTGTCTGCTTTGGAGGTCTCTGCTACTTAGGCAGATCTTTATTTAGAGCCACCGAGTATGTTTTTGTGTGATTGTGTGTTTGGTTTGCTGTCGTGGTAGGTCTATGCAAGACTGGAATTGTAGTGAGTGTGGTTTCCTTCTCCTCCTGACTGGTTATGCCAGTACTGAGTTGAGAGAGCTTAGCCTCCAGTTTGGCTATATGGTTGCATCTTTCACATGTGTTGGAATTTGTTGGGAGGAGGAGAGGGTTGTCTGTGTACATGAGGCAGTTGTAACATTGCCTCAAGATTCCCAGATTCACCAGCTGGACCGGAGAGGAGATTGACAACTGACCTTTGGACATGCTAGAATAATATTGGGAATTCCTTAATAATTGAAAACAAGGGCCAGTGGGGAGTGAGGGTGTAGTGCTTTTAATTTTTAGAGCTGACTTATATAATTGCTTTAGCGCACAAGTGCCAGGTAACTTAAGTGCAATGTGTTACAGGTAACTTAAATGCAAAAATGACAAACAGTAACTTTCTTTCAAGTGAAACAAGGAAATAAGTACAGTAAGCAATGCAGATATCACTAGTGATCCACAGAAGTGCTGCGAAGCCGCGTATTAGGTGGAATTAGCGTTCCAGGGAAATAACAAACAAACAAACAACAAGCATATAAACAAAGCTAGATTCAGCAGGCCTGGATCTAGTCTATGCTACAGCAAACAAGGTGTACCAATTTCAGTAAGATACAGTTCAAATATTCAGGCACTATAAACCTTTAACCAGAAATTCCCAGCTCAGTAGGGCAGAGTCCAGCCTCTTCTCCCACAAGAGTGCAGACCACAAACCTTCTTAATGTAAAATAACTGGCCTGAAGCCCAAGTGCCTAAACCAGAACTAATACACTTTAAGAATAACAGACACTGGGCTCTCAATCAGCAGTTCCCAACTTAGAAGGATGAAAGCTACCTGTCCTGCCACCACAGTGCATGCCACATACCTTCCTAATGTAAAACAACTGGTCTGAAGCCCAAGTGCTTAATCCAAAAGACTTAGAATGATAGCTACACTTTAATCAAGTTACTACCAAGCAGTAATAAATACAATTGAATACTTTAGAGAATGCCTGGATTAGTGCTCAAGTTACACAAACAAAGCTAGATCCAGCAGGCCCGAATCCAGTCTATGCCACAGCAAACAAGGCGCACCAACTTCAGTAAGAAGCAGTTCAGATATGCATGCACTATAAGCCTTTAACCAGAAATTCCCAGCTCAGAAGGGCAGAGTCCAGCCTCTCCTCCCACAAGAGTGCAGACCATGAACCCTCTTAATGTAAAATAACTGGCCTGAAAGCCCAAGTGCTTAAACCAGAATTAATACACTTTTAGAATAACAGACACTGAACCCTCAATCAGCAGTTCCCAACCTAGAAGGTTGTAAGCTACCTGTTCTGCCACTACAGTGCAGACCACAAACCCTCTCAGTGCAAAACAACTGGTCCGAAGCCCAAGTGTTTAAACCAAAAGGCTTAGAATGAGTTACACCAAGCAGTAATAAATACAATTGAGTACTTTTAAGATGATGCAAAAGTAAAATAAAGTAGGTAGAAACACAAGTACAGTAAAAGCAGATTAAATTTTTTTTTTTTCTGAACAAGTTCTGAGATCAAAGAAACAGATTTGAGTGCTGAAACTAGAAAACTGACTAGTTATAAGAAAAAAAAACTAAGCTAGAAGGCTTCCCTCCAACACAGAAGGGCTTGGGGGCTCAGAAGCCTACAAATAGTCTATACCACTTAACAGGAAAGGCAGGAAACAAGCTTAATTTTTTTTTCTGTTTCCCAGATGCTCTCTTTGTACACAGTAGGAGTGCCTGAAATCAGAATATGATCTCACTGCACTCAGTTGAGTGAGCAAATGAGATGGGCCCAGAAGGAGTATCCAAACACAAATTTACAAGAGGGGCGGGCAGTTTCAAGGCCACTAAGATTAACACCAAAACAAAGACAGGGAGGGTGGGTGGGACTAACTAAAGAGCAGAGTCAAAACTTCCAGTTCAGTTAATATTCCTGCAACACACAGTTAAAATCAATTTAAATACTGTATTTTTTTGAAAAAAAGTGCAGATAAAGGTATTTAAATTCTTTTATACGTCCAGTTGAATACAGCAAATTCTTAGCCGGCCAAAGCTGAGGTTTTTAAGCAGAAAATATTTCACACTGTACCACTTAAATAGGCAAGGACAGGAAATCAAAGAATGTGGCTACCCCCACACCTGTAATTAAAAGCAAATAAAATTCAGCAAACACTGACTAACTTCCAGTTCAGTTAATATTCCTGCAACACACAGTTAAAATCAATTTAAATACTGTATTTTTATGAAAAAAGTGCAGATAAAGGTACTTAAATTCTCTTATACATCCAGTTGAATACAGCAAGTTCTTAGCCGGCCAAAGCTGAGGTTTTTAAGCAGAAAATATTTCACACTGTACCACTTAAATAGGCAAGGACAGGAAATCAAAGAATGTGGCTACCCCCACACCTGTAATTACTAGCAAATAACAAAATTCAGCAAACACTGACTAACTTCCAGTTCAGTTAATATTCCTGCAACACACAGTTAAAATCAATTTAAATACTGTATTTTTTTTGAAAAAGTGCAGATAAAGGTACTTAAATTCTCTTATACGTCCAGTTGAATACAGCAAGTTCTTAGCCGGCCAAAGCTGAGGTTTTAAGCAGAAAATATTTCACACTGTACCACTTAAATAGGCAAGGACAGGAAATCAAAGAATGTGGCTACCCTCACACCTGTAATTACTAGCAAATAACAAAATTCAGCAAACACTGACTAACTTCCAGTTCAGTTAATATTCCTGCAACACACAGTTAAAATCAATTTAAATACTGTATTTTTTTGAAAAAAAGTGCAGATAAAGGTACTTAAATTCTCTTATACGTCCAGTTGAATACAGCAAATTATTAGCCGGCCAAAGCTGAGGTTGTTAAGCAGAAAATATTTCACACTGTACCACTTAAATAGGCAAGGACAGGAAATTAAAGAATGTGGCTACCCCCACACCTGTAATTACTAGCAAATAACAAAATTCAGCAAACACTGACTAACTTCCAGTTCAGTTAATATTCCTGCAACACACAGTTAAAATCAATTTAAATACTGTATTTTTTGAAAAAAGTGCAGATAAAGGTACTTAAATTCTCTTATACGTCCAGTTGAATACAGCAAGTTCTTAGCCGGCCAAAGCTGAGGTTTTTAAGCAGAACATATTTCACACTGTGCCACTTAAATAGGCAAGGACAGGAAATCAAAGAATGTGGCTACCCCACACCTGTAATTACTAGCAAATAACAAAATTCAGCAAACACTGACTAACTTCCAGTTCAGTTAATATTCCTGCAACACACAGTTAAAATCAGTTTACATACTGTATTTTTTTCTATGAAATGTTTACTCAAAGCATTTGTCTCTTTTTTAGTTTTAATATTGTTTTTTATTGTCTGAAGTTCTTTACTTAGGAGAATGAAAGCACTTATTTACTTGTTTATCTGATGTGAGCCATTTTTTTTTGCATTTGTTTATTTGGCTTCTTTGGCTGTGTCATAGTTTGGTTTATGGCTTCTGACCAGCAAGCGGACATTATACCACCACTATATTCTCAAGAACTTGATATATTTTTTGCTTCAACAATCAGTGGGGATTTTAACCATACTGGTTCAACAACTTTCTCAGCATATTGAAACCTTGATGAACATACCCTGTCATAACACCCACTGTATTCCTGAGACAGCATCTTAGTCTTTTGGGAGAGAACAGCAAGAAATGTGACCATCATCTCAACAACTTTTGAACAGTGCACCCACTGCCAACATGGAGGGAAGATTGAGGGCTCATTCTCATGGCTGAGAAGGCAGTGACCACACATCAAGTAATTTACCTAAACTTAAGGATTGGTTGTTAGCCAACACCAGGCTTCATCTTGATACAGGTAGGCATTCTGATCATAGAGATGCTGATTTTAACGATTTACGGAAAGAATTTGACTATAAACTGTCAAAAATTAAAAGGTTGCAAATGGAAAATATTTATTTTACTGACTGTATCAAAGAGGGAATTGTTCCCAAGGGACTTTGTAATGTGGCGGTTTCCTAACGGGCTAGAAGCGAGGTTGCCTTTGCATGTTGATTTGTAAGCAATATTTGATAGACACAGCAAAGAGTATATGGAATTAATTATTAAATATAATGAAGCACTAATTAATGATTTAAGTAAATCAGTGATGAACATTGATAGTACATACAATCAGTGAAGATCCCGATTATGAAAGCTACAAATATGAACACCTCCGTATATTTAAAAGTAGTGAGAAACAAGTTAGTATTATCAAAGACAGGAAAATTAAGAAACTTTTTAGAGATAAACATGATTATGGTATTGGTATGGCATACCTTGAACCTCCCCCATCACAGACTTGGGGGCAGAAATACAATGTGAGCAACGCCAGAGGAAGGAGTGCTCAGGTTACTCCTTTAGGGAATGGGACTGGTAATGCAAATTATAATCATTTTTTTAGACAATCAACAATTTCCAGAGTTAAGGGCATTCCGAGCGACTAATGAACAGAACATATCAACCGTCAGATCCACAACCAAATCAACAATGACACGATCAAAGAGGAATGGTTCCTCCACAGAACCAATGGAACACGTGAGAGGGATTCACCAACATAGGGATGGGCGGAACATCAATGCAAAGCGGCAATTTCAGAGGGAAGAAAAACTTTCACAAGAGATAAGAGAATTGCCCATGATTACTAATTCTAAACAGTTGTTTGGAACTTTGGAATTTAATAATTCTTTGACCTTGGGACAAACTTCTTCACTTATTAATAAGACTCGGGATGGTATCCATCCTAACAGCAGCCCTATTACAGGAGTTATTTTGCCATCTTGTGCAATTACAACAAACACTTTAGGTGAATTTAATGTTTTTAATTTTTCTACATTAAACATTAATGAAAGTCATTATAATATGTTTTCAAAAGGTTTCATCTTTGTACCCCACAAACCTATTGATGTTGCATCCATTTTAATAGATTTAAAACAGTTTACTAGAAAGTTGAATTTTAACGTTTTATTCCTGAATCAAAATTTGAACAGTTTTATGAATCATTTAGTTATTTCAAGTAGTTATAATCCCTCACTTCATCTCATTATTCAATGTTATGAGGGATGATGTGAAATAGATATTCGAAATATGTGCACAAATTTTAGAAGTAAAAGGTGTCACAATCTTGACCCCATGGAAACCAAATTATTAAAAGAAGTGAAACAAGGACTGAAATAAGTCAGGATTATGAAACCTGACAAGGGTGGTGGGGTAGTTGTACCAAATCTTATATAACAGTAACTATTAATGAATTAAATGGAGCCTACAGAAAAATTAGGAATGAATTGCAAGATTTATTTATTGAAGGCTCTATCGTGGTTGATGAGTATAACTACCTTTCTGTTCAATATCCCCTGATTCCTGTCAAGTTCAGTCTCCCAAAATTACACAAAGACATTTACCAACCCCCTCCATGCAACCCATTGTGGACGCAAAGCAATCTATTACACACCCTGTAGTTAAGTTTCTTGATGGAAAAATAAAAAAAAATTAGTTCTTAATGAAACAAATATTTGTAGAGACTCATGGGAATTTTTAGAAATTATGAATAATACCCCTTTCAGTTAGATTAACACATTTATCACCATTGATATTAAAGATCTTTATATGGTAATTCCACATGATATTCAGGTGGAATGGTTTGGTGAATACTTGTATGATAATTGTGTAGAACATAACCATGTGAATGTTTATATACACTTGATGGAAATGGTTTTAATGGACCTGGTCATTGCTGCTTGACAAACGTGAATTGCACTGGCAGCTGCATTTGAATGCAGCAAATTGGTCAGGTTTGAATGAGCAAGTCTCCATTAGTTCTTTGTTAAAACTAAAGGCACTAGAAAGGTGAACATTCAATTAAGTTTTTCTTTTTTGCTGATGTGCACTTTTGGGAATATTTTATATACATATATATATATATATATATATATATATACATACATACATATATATATATATATATATATATTTTTTTTTTTTTAATAGTATTAATAGTTATTTTTAGTATTACAAATTGTTTAAGGTAATATAAGTGGATGCAACACTTTGGTTAAGGTGAGGGGTGTGTGATTATCATTTGTGATTACATACATATTTAATTATTTTTAAACTCACAGTTTTATGTTTTTATTGCCTGATGAAGTTCTTTACTTAGGAGAACAAAAGCACTTACTTACTTATTTAATAAATTTTGGTTTGTTTATTCAGTAATCATATTGCCTCGGAGTACTTTGTATTCAGTCCGTTATCTGCCATGAGCCATTTTTTTGCATTTGTTTGTTTTATTTCTTTGGCTGTGTCATAGTTAGGTTTCATATGATCTTTCCGGGTCTCCAAGCAAAATCTGGAATGGGCCCATGGCAGTAGTGCCAGATGCTGTTGAAGTCTAGTGGGGAGGAGGAGAAAGACGAGAAGGACACATCATCATTTAAATAAAAGGGTAGATTTAAAATTCATTTTTAGTGCACAGCACCAGTTCAGAAATATATGTATGATATGAATTTAATGTCAAATGTAGTGTATTTTTAGAATAATTCCAATGTATAACAGCATTTCATAGAAATAAATATTACAAAGTATGGTAAAGCAGAAAGAACAGCTGTTGAAGTATTATTACTTATAAGATTATGCCATTTCTTAACTCTTCATTTTCTCAAGCCCTGGCCAATATCTGCAGTGCCCTATAAGTACCACCCAGGGCCGACTAACTTAAGAGAATGAACTGGATCAGTGCATTTACTTTGTTATCAGTTAAATGTGTTTACTAAAATGATAAGTTAACAAAGGCGATTAATTTATTTTTAACTGGGTAAATTAAGTTGTCCTTCAGGGTCCTTTTCAGTCATAGACTTGGCATCCAGTCTACAAGGCCATGGATCAGTGCAGTGTCTGGACAGTTTAGATGAGTCAGTTATCCAGCATATTTTGGGGGGGGTGTTGGAGGAAATGAAGTCCTCAGTGTACGCACACACCAGGGGAAGTTCCAAAATTTCACAGAGATAGTGACCATAGGTCAGGACTGAAATCCAGACCGTGAACAGGGAAACAGTAAACTTAATTTCTTTAGATGCTTGTGTACTGCTCCCCAGACTTCTCTGACCGTGGCCACCAAACAATAGTAACTTGTCTCCAAATGTTGTCTCTCACTGGAAATTTGTGATTTTTGTGGCACCACGGCAAAGATTAGAGTTACAAATTAAAAGCCAAAATATCAGCCTACCTTCAAAACATGAATATTAATATAAACAACATTCTGTCTGGGGAGAACCACTACTGTGCTGTGCAGCATAAGGATATGAAGGCAGGACAATCCCTGGTACCCTTTGCTATTAGTACTGTTGTTTAAATGTGAAAGTCAGAAAATAATTCAGTATGAAGACCTGTAAGCAGCAGATGCTTTGTGAGACCGAAATCACAAAGCTCTGCATCAGCAACTTATAATGTCCTGATTATCTCTGCAGCAACAGTGATATCATAAAAATGTATTGTAAGGAAAGCTGTTGCAGAATTATTTGTTGCTCTCTGAGGAACTCCCAGGCATTATTTTATATATATATATATATATATATATATATATATATATATATATATATATTCACTTTATAATATAGAAATACTGAAATATCGAATTTCAGTATCTCGAGACTATAAAGCCGAAAACTCACAAACCCAAAAACCAAAAGCACGAAATTCAAAACCACAAAAGTCAACAAAGCACTACACCACACATATAAACACAAATAAACCTACCTCCTGACACTACAACAAAGCAAAACAATATACATGCACACAACAAAACCAACGCACACACCTACCCTTCTTATAAGCAGGGGACCAAGCCCCCCTGCACCCCCCACACCCTCACTATTATATATAGTAACTCTGAGGTTGCACTAAACACTGAAAGACAGAAAACCCACCACTGCACATTCTACACCCCCCTTCCACAAACACACATCACATACATACAACCACCAGCACTCTCAACACTGACACACTCACACTCTTTCCTACCTACCTAACCCCCACCTAAAACTCCCCAACACACTCAGATACACACAAACCCTCCCCAAAACCCTTAAAAAACAACACTTACCTAATGCGCCATCAGTACCACGGGATTGTCAGGCCACCTACTTGTTGCAAAGTATTATCATCAGGAAGGTAGTGGACTGGAGGATGACCACATGGACAGTGTCTATGAAATGATTGTGAAATGACTGCAAATTTTTAAGACTTGATATTTATTTTTTTATTTTAACATTTAACTGGGTAAGTGGGCTGGTCTACAGCAGACCTCATAGCTGTCCTGATTTTGGAGGAATATACCTTTTTTCAGGCCTGATTTACCACTACCCATAATATTCCTATTTTTTGAGGTTTGCCCCTTTTTTCAGGCTTCATTTACCCCTTTGTACAACTTTTAAATTCCCCTAGTCACAAATTAATGTACAGATTCAGGTGACTTGGTTGCATTTGAAGAGAGCTCATTGCACATTTTAGCCTCATAGACTGAAACTGAATCTCCATAGCTACCGGCTGTGGATTTCATTTCTATCACATAGGCACTTAAGCAACAGAGATGCCTGGATAGGATCTAACAAACCAATATGTCACTGTGTGCTGGACACTTTGGAGATTGTAGTACTTAATTTACTATTTCCAGTTTGGTTATGTAAGAAGATAATGTAATTCTGTACAGTTTAATGTAACAGATGAGGATTTTCATGGATGCCCTGAACAATTTTTCAGACCATTTCATAAAGTCACTTGATACTGCATGCAATAACTGTACAGATGATTGTTTCATTGTGTTCTTAGTCACTTATGTACATGAACATTATTGTTTCAAAGGCAGACAGGGAAACAATATATTTAAAAATATTGTATCAATACTAATTACTCTTCTTTTTCAATCTGCTTCTTACATAATTTTTTATCTGATTTAATGTATATGTGTCTGAGTGCAAACGTCGGTCTGTTGTCCAGGTGTGTTCAGGAACACAGCAGGGATTTCAATGCAAAGATGATATAATTACCAAAGGGGATGTAACCAAGGCAACTTTACTGACATGAGATCTAGACAAACTTCCACAGCATCAAATTATTTCCTCACATCTTAATTATCATGTTTTTTTAAGCTGAAATGAAAAATTCCTTGCCTTAACTCCTTTATGTCTGTAATTTGTGTATTGATATTAGATAGACTAAATATTTAATTTAGCTTTGACAGGAACCTTGTAGAATACTTAGATAGACTAAATATTTAATTTAGCTTTGACAGGAACCTTGTAGAATACTTAGGAAACAAGTAGATGGTTAATGTCTGCATATTTTAATTTTACTTTTATTGTCTGAATTTTAAGGAATGAGTCAGTCTGCTAAAGTTATTTGTTGTCCTATTAATCAGTGATATCTTGGAGTTAACGTGGCAGATTCCAATGAGATTATGGTAAATGACAGGGATGCAGAAATATCGAATGACCAACATATTTTGCTGACATCTCAGAAAACATGGTTACTGAAAATCCAACATAGCAGATGTCAAAAAATATTGCAAAGGGAAAGCAGTTTAATTTTATGTTCTCATAGCAAGAACTCAGTGCCACTTTCAGACCAAATTTGGTTGAATTGTGATAGTAGAGGGTTAGGGATAGGAGTATGATTAGCATGCATTACTAAAGTGTTGCAAGAATGTCCTTGCCCTTGTTCCTGCTCCTAACCTAACCTAACCCTACACCTTACCTTAAAATAAGCCTTTCCCTAACATTACTATTGCATAAGAGACTCCAATACACATCACATACTGTACATCATGGCACATGCACAACATAATAACTCCGTCCACTTACCTAACCATTACGCTGACACTAGCCTTAATTGGTACATACGCTAACACACCCTAATGCTGAAACTTTCAATATGTGCAAAGCTTTCAGCATTAATATAACACACCCACACTTTCTTCTAAAAATCCACCTTCCTCCTTTGACAGTTCTACCACTCAAACAAGGGTCCACTTGATAAACAGCACCTTATATATCAGTGTCAGTGGCGCAACAGGTTACACACTCACCTTTCGGTGCAGAAGGCTTTGAGTTCTATTCCCAAACCAGGCAGATGGATTATTAACACTGCATTGCAGCATGGGAGGGAGGTCCTGCACTCCTGAGTCTGTCTTCCTTCAGATGAGATGTTAAACTTTGGCTCCATCTTCTTGAGTTGGTGGTAGCTCAGATAGATGTAAAAGAGCCCATGGCACCTATTCAAAAGAGTAGGGACCCTTTATTTATATACAGAAAGAACTCTTATTTACAACATATTTACAAATAATTGCAAATGTACAACTATATAGATATACAGATATATTTACACATATTAGTAATTTTACTTACAATCATACTAAATTTTCATTCCTATTAGACCACCACTCCTTTTTCCATAACCACCATCTGATTTTAATTAATGTTACTAAAATCCATTTACCACTAAACACAATTTTATTTATTCTTTCATTCCATATAACCCATATGGCATAAAATTACTTTTTATCTATTCTTTAACATATTCTTTATTTACTATCCACGCTTATTTTATCCGTTTCTTTTATATCTTCAAAAAAAATCTTCTTTACATAGTTTTCCCCATAACATCTTTAATATTTTACATTTCAAAAACATGTTTAGTAGTTGTTTGTTCTTGACAATGTAAACATATTCTATCACTTTTCTTTTTATATGGCATATTTCCTTTGCTGGTAATTTTGACATTCTACTTTCTGATTACACCATTTGCTTCTTATTTTTATAGATTTATTTTTTTTCATCTGTTAGAGTTTCCCATAGTTTTATATAGTAATGTTTTATCATAACATTCTTATCATACCTTTCTTTCCTTTCCTATACCATCAATTTTTATTTTCCACAGAAATATTTTTTCTTGGTAACATTGTATTTCTTCATTTATAAACTCTTTTTCTCTTTTACTCTTTTTAACATACCCCCAAATTTAAAATACTTGCACAGTTTTACAACTAATCTCTCATTTTTTTCATTTATACACTTTAACACTTTGCACACATTTAATGAGGCAGCATATACTACTGGGTTAATTAGCCCTAAACCCCCTTCCCCTTTGTTTACATACAAAACTCTGCTTTTTCCTGGGTTTAATCTAGAACCCCATATAAGTGAAAAAGAAATATCTACAATAATTCCTTTTCAAATACTGTTGGCAATATAAATGCACTTGCTAAGTATGTTATTTTTTCCAATCAGTACTAAATTTATAAAATAAGGCTTTTTTCTGATTGGTAATTTATATGTTCAAAAAAGGTGGGTTTGTTTTGTTTCTCTGTTTTCTTTTTCCCAATTGAATTTGACTTACATCTTTATCCCCAAATGTTATACCTAACACAGAAATGCCATTCATTGTAAAATATATACCCCCTATCTTTACTACATCACTTAAACCTTTAATTTTCTCTTTATTTAAAGCAACCCCTATCACATCTAGAAAATCACTTGTGCAAATTGTTACCTCTTTTATCCATTTTTTTGCAATTATTATAATGTCACCTGCACATGCTAACAGGACTGGAATTCTTAACTCGTCAGGTGTTTTATATATATATATATATATATATATATATATATATATATATATATATATATATATATCCCTCCTCCTTCATTTTGTCATTTATTTGAAAAGATTATACAACTCATTAGGCATCCCTGTCTTACACCACTCTTCATATGTACCTCTTAGCTTAACCAGCCATTTACAAGTATTTTTAATTTATCATTACTGTACTCTGACATACATAATTTCCTAACTTTCTTACTTATATTCTTTCATTATTTCCCATAAAATTTCATGCCCAGTTGTACCAAATGCCTTATGATGGTCTCCTGTCATGATCTTCTTCTTTCTTATTCATAATATCATCCTCATGGTTTATATTATTAATAGTTCCTGACAACTCTTCCTGTTTATACTATACATATATGTATGTATGTATATATATATATATATATATATATATATATATATATATATATATATATATATACATACATACACACACACACAAAATCTTCCATATTTTCCATTTTAGTTTCAAATTTTTTTTGTATTATTTTTATAAAAATCTTGTAATCTTTATTATTCAGTACTACTGGTCTCCATTTTTTAATTGTCTTCTATCTTCTTTCTTCCATTTGAATTTAAGTATTCCACAACACATTTTTTTATACATAAAACCTTAATTTAACCACTCATTCAAAATCTTTATTTATTTATTTATTCATTCATTTTTGCCAGTTCCTTAAAGCTTTATACATCATACCTTATTCCATCTAGTCCTGCAGACTAATGCATGTTTTTTCACTACCTTCTTTTTTCTTTAAACATTTCTTGTACGTATTGTACTTACTACTCTGTTCACAATCATTTCCTGAATTCTTTCTATTTCACCTTTTACATCTTTTATTTCTCTCATTACACTGCCATCTTCCTTTACTAATCTGCTTAAGTAATTTGATATTTTTTTTCCTTGTAAAAATATTTTTGCTTAAATAATAATTGTATTTTTTCTTGATTTCCTTCATATAATTATTTTTCTTTCTCATTCTACTGTCTGTCATTATGTTCTAAATCTTCCATTGCATCATTATGTTATTTTATATTTTTCTTTCTCTTTCTCTAATTTTCTCACATCATATTGCCACTGTTAATAAACATGTTTTTATATTTTTCTTTAAATATCATCTCCCATTCAGACCACTTTTTTAAAATGTTCTCATAGTAATATGATCTTTCCATAAGTGTATTATTAATCTCTTTCCTTCTTCATTCCATGCTTTCTCATTTATCCTTTTTATTCCTTCATCTATTTTTATATGTTCCTTGTTTTCCTTTATCTCTAACCATATTGCAAGACAATCAGAAAATCCTTTCAACAGCCTCCCTTTCTCCTATAACTAAATCTTCTGATACTATAAAATATATATACTTTAGTTCTGTACATACTCCTTTTGTAAGTCTGTGAATTTTTATCCCAAAGTTTTAAATTACCACATCTTATAACATTTTTCTTATATTTTCTTTCTTTTTACATTTACCTCTTAAATCACAATTAAAGTCTTCTGTTATAATAATCATATTTATTACTGCATTGTCTAAAATCTGATGAAATAACTTTTCCTTTGTTTTAATTTGTATATGCATATAATGGTATAATTGTATATACTTGTTTTTTCCATTTTAAATCTACAATGGTTAATCTTCCCATTTTTGCTAAAGCTATTGTGACAAAAGGAGGTACTGCCAGTACAGCCAGCTGGAATTTTGTAAATAATTGTATGTCATTTGTGTTATACACAATGCTTGTTTTACAAATGTATTGAAACTGATTCATACAAGATGCTAGTGTTACAAATGTATTAGAACTGTATGCGTATATCAAACAGATTGGCACAGACGTTTCTGTTAAAAAGATATTTTGTAAAGTGCTTGGGTTTGAAATCTATGCACAGTGTGCCTTAATGGAGAGAACAAAAATGTACATGCACTATTGTAACTGTTTAAATGTATAGGTTTTGACAGAGGAAACTAGAGGGTTAACCTCAGTCCAGCAAACTTTAGAAAAATATCTGAAATTAAATCACTTTATAGGCTAGGCCATAAAAATGCTATCTCACAGGTTTCAATGCAACCAGAGACACAAAGTCTGTAATAGGAAGCTTTCTGTATTGTCTTTGGGGTGAACTAATTGCACTCTGGAAGCATGGAGGTATGCATTTGTTTTATGACTTCTGGCACCTGCCAAAGTCCTGAGCAAAAAACCTTCTGTGTGTATTTTTATGGGTAGGTGCTAAATAATGCCAGCTGCCAGCAATGGGGGTTTGCATGAGAACTAGAAGTCAGATGACCAGAAATTATGTCATTCCGCAAGCTATCTCAGCAGTAATATTTTAAATATTATTTTGAGAAGTTTCTGAGTGAGACTGAGTATTCTGTATTCTGATCTGGGCCTGACAACAAGAAGAACCATTCACCACACCATCTGCCTTGCTCTAAGTAAGTTATTAGGGTATAGTAACCCTATTAGATTCAGTCAGGAATATAGTGAAGCTTAGTTTAGATTTTGTTTTTATTTATTTATGTGAGCATGTACTGCAATGTTATTTTAAATATTTTCTGTAGTTTTGAACTCTGATGTTGTTGTGAATATATACTTAGTATTGTCTTGTTCTTTTATTTATTATTAAATATATTTAAACCTTTCATTGTGGCTTACCTTTGTAGAGATAAAGTTTTGAAAGTACTTGCATAGTTATTTGGTGACATTGTGTGAGAAACTCCTAATAGCCTTGCTCCTGGTCAAACTACCATTTGTATTAATATTAGCTTCGCTCAGTATATTGGGTACCCTTGTAAGTGGCAGTCATAACTACTTTATAGTCTGGGTAGAAGGGGGCATAGCTAGTAGGCCTGTGCCAGCCTTTCCCAGGTGTGTGTGTGTGTGTGTGTGTGTGTGTGTGTGTGTGTGTGAGAGAGAGAGCTACTTGGGCAAGGACACAAAGCACTGGTTGGACAGAGAGAGTGTAAGAGGACTCTATAGCTGCCCCAGTGTGGAGTCTTTCTGGGGATCAGGAGAAAGAAGGAGAAACCAGCCCCGGACTGACTGTGGTCTTTGTGTGCTCTTAAGGGAAATTGCATTTGATGCAGAGAGCTTTATCTGAAAACACTGTACCTGTCATCCTCTCAGTGAACATCCCCCACTGTTACCAGTGGTGAGGATTGAGACACCTTGATCACTGGTCCAGTGGAGGGTCATCATAGCTACATCTAATATCTTTACTGTGTTTCTACAGAATATGGCTATTCCAGAACATCTCATTACCCAAATTCCAGATTATCTTTGCTCCCTATAGTCTGTTTGTAATCTTTCTTTCTTTGTTAAAAATCTTGTGTCTTTGAATATAATTACATCTGCAGCACATGTATTACACCAATCCAAAATCCCTATTCATCCATCCATCCATCCTCAACCCCTTTTCCCATTTTGCACAGGGGGTCAGTTTGTCACTTCTGTACTGACAATCATCTCAAGCCAAGGTTTACACCACTGGGAGGCTACCTCTGCTGCTGTAGGTAATCACTACCACTCACACACACTTGCATCTATGGCCAGTTTAATGTGTCCACTCTACCTACTGCATGTCTTTGGAATATTCTTCATGCTATATTCTTAATACTATTCACATTTACAGAAAGCACTCTAAATTTTTCATTTTACCTTAGATTTATGGTTTCATAAGTTCATAACTAAATTACTAGGCTAGCTGCCTTAGTGGGCCATTCTTAGCCTATTTCCCTTCCAATGGAGAGAATCAAACATTGTACTTTGTGTGTATGAGTCAGGCACCTTAGCCATTATACCATCCCCAACAATTAGGTGTATATATTTGTTTTCATCCGGTTCCTTTCCTTTTTTTCTTTTGTCCTTAGCCCTTTAAAATTTCTTTTTCTGTCTTTTACCCTTTTACCAATAGAATTTTATTTTATTTTATTATCTCCCAATTTATGTCTTCATCATTATCTTTTTCTGAGCCTCCTTCTTTGTCCTCTTTATTATTTTTTCTCATCTAATTTTTTCTATTTTTACAACTTCTAAAATGTCTTCTCTTTGTTCATTTTCTTCTCTTTCTTTTTCTTTGTCCTTACCCTGTATTTTCATAAATCCATCCATAAATATCAAGTTTTTCTACCTTTATAACATTTCAATTCACATTTTACACCATGCCTTATTTCCCACAAATAACAACATTTTATTTTATAACAGTTACTTTTTTTACACAAACAAGCATGTTTTGGATTGTCCCCAGTATTTTACAACACCCCTATTATCCTATATATTTATCATGCTTGGTATAGTTATTTTTTTCTCTCTTTCTGTTTCTAACACAATATTACAATCCCATCCACTGGTCCATAAACCATTTTTATTATAAACATTTGCAATATCCAGTACTTCTTTACATAATGTTTTCAATGTCCTTTCAAAGATTCTCTCTTTGAAATTCTACATGAAATTTCTTTTTTTTGTTTCCTTTCTAAATGCATTTATCACATAAAGATTCCATGGGTCATAGTCTTTCTTTTTTCTTATTCTCCAAGAAAATTTTCCATTGAAAAAACAGTCTCAGATATAATGTCGCAAAATGTCTCTTTGATAATAAGATTAAATGCTTTTACTTCATGTGCTGTTAACACCCAGATGAGCTGTTACATTTGTGCTCTTCATACCTGTCCATGTCTTTGTCTTCTTTACTTTGAATCCTTACCAAGTACTTCTACTTTTCATTGCTTTCTGTCTCTTTTGTCATCTTTTACTTTCTCTACATATGTTTTCTTTCCCATCTCACCGCTGTTCTTCAGGATTGTCTGTGCGTCCTCCTTTTTGTATTTTCTCCATATGTCTCCACAGGAAACATCTCCTTCATTTTCTGGCTCACTCTACATCAACATTTCTTTAAGTAAATCACTCTGCAACCCTCCTGACTGGAGGGTTACATTTCTACAGCTGTCATTTGCTGACTCATCACCATCAAACTGATATCTTTGAAACATTTCCTCAGAATCATGCATGCATTCTCCAGTCTCAGTATTTGCTATCTCCCTCTTTCTCCAGGCCACCTCTGTATCTGGAATAGAAACAGAAAGTGAGCATGCAAGTGGATCCCACCCTTACAACAACAACAACAAATAAGGAAATGTCCCAGATCCTCTGGCCAAATTCCCTTAATAGTATAAATACCATCTTGGGTCTCCCCTGAAAAGAGGCTTCTAGCCTATTGGGACTTACCTGGTCAACAAAGGATTAATAAAATAAATAATATATCAGACAAAATGTACTTAACTGGAAATCCTTTCACAAAAGGAACATTCTATCAGACATTGTGGACTCATTCAACCAGTACTGAACCCAACATGTTCTCAGCAAAGTCAGCACAACAGTTAATGCTGGCGAAGCATTTATGCAACTAAAGACAACTACTACAAAAAGTAGGTAAGTATAAACCATAAGTCAGAAGGCAAGTGCAGGTTATATCCAGAGTATGTCATTGTAAGACAGCAGGAATATATATCATAAGTACCTCCTATAAGTGGGAAATGCTGTGTGCCTAACAAATATTGTACTACGTATTTATTGATTCATTCCATTAAATGTCCAGGATAATCTGACTAGGTAGAGAATATTTACAGTGGAAGCCTGGGAAGAAAAGCCCCAAACAAATTATTCATTATGGCAAACACTGGGAGCATTAAGTAATACATGAAAAATATATACGGTTAATTTTGCTTAAGGCTATCAAGGTAGAAACTAAAAAACAAAACGAATTAACATACTGATGTGATTAGTTGTATACAATACAAACTTTATGGAGATCTGCTGAACATTTAACACCATAACTGCAAACTTTAGAACTGCAAAACTGCACGTGTGAATAGCTGAATATATGCTAATTTACAGATAATAGTAACTTGGACTATTCCCACAGATACAGGAAACCTAACTGTAGTTTATGTAAGTAAAAAAGATGTAGGAAGTACAAACCTCTACACTGGGATGTTGCCCTCCCCACCTGCAAAAAAGTGTAAATAATGTATTATTTGATGAGTCACAAATCAGGTCTCACACTTCTGATAAGAGGTCATACAATATGAACAATAATTGAGTTAAGCCATTTTCTGTGGGGTTAAACTTTGTAGAGCTTTTTACTTTTACAAAAATTAATATATATACGTATTTGTATTTTTAAAGGACACTCTATGAGGAGCCAAACCAAACAAAACTGTTGTCTGAAGGTATCAGACATAGGGGAAAGCATAGAAGGAAACTAAAATTAGTTTATAAATCTAGGGATAGTGAGATTAACAGGACAATGGTACAGAGGAAGAGAACTTACTAGGATATTCTCCTACTCACCCTCTACACAGATGACATTGTCATTTATCAATCAAGTCACTCTGAAACCAACATTCAATCCCAACTCCAGTCAGACTTACATGAGCTCCACCAGTGACTCATAAATTATAAACTATTTCTCAGTCCCTCTAAGATCAAACTGCATGGAAAATTCACCAAGCACATGACTCTTTAACTATCTTAAACAACCATTCCTTAGAGGCAACCTCCACCTTCGAATACCTAAGATAATGGCTTGATCAGTCACTAAACATTTATTTCCACATAGACAAAGTAAGAACCAAAATAAACTCCCTCCTCTTCTTGGCCAAGATCATTTCCCCTTTTCTATCCCAACCAGCCACAGCAGCCATTGGCAAAGTAGTTCTCCTCTCTCAGCTAGAATAGGAAATTCTAATTTCTGCATCTGCCTCCAAGAAAAACACCAACACACTCCAAAGAATCTTCAGCAGCATCTTCCAGTTCATTAAAACTCATCCCTTCATGCGTATCCCTGTATCATCTTAGAAAAAAAAAAAAAAAACAAATGGATACCCATCAAACAAAGATCTGACCTACTGCTGGGATCCTATCTCTACAGACTACTCCACCTCTAGACCTTTACTCCCCTTAACAGCTAAACGTCATGAAAAAATAGCTTCTCATAAAAATTGAGCCATTAGTTACAAGCTAGAACAACTCTCTTCCTCTATAACCAAACTCCACAGCACTGCACATAAATTCTCCTCTTAGACACGTAGTATTTGGCAATTTACTCCAAGTTCAGAATGCAAATCAAAAATGTCTGCTTTAGCACAGGCCATATCTTCTAATACAGTTTCCCTAACGCATTTCCACTTTTCTTTTCCTCTCACAGAATTACTAAATGTTGACTCACTTTAGAAACGAATGCAAATTTTGAAAATTTCTCCGTGATTGATTACTATAATTTACATTTACAGTATTTCTATGTAACTAATCTAAACCATTGTTATTGCTTACACTTCAACCCTCTGTGTTTGTGAAATGTTTTGGAATTCACCCTAGCTGGACCTGAAATCAATCTATATTAATCAATGTACTATCCTAATAAACAAATATAAATGAATAAATGGTCACAGCTTTGTTTCTTTTTCCACAACTGCAAGATGCTGAAATTGCTGAAAGATTCACTAAATAATTCTGTGATGCTATCCAATATCTCATCCCCAAAACCAACGCCACACAATTTACAGCTCCCTTCCCAGAAGATTCCAACTGCTACTGTTCTGTCTGCACCTCAGTAGTTGGTGTGATGGTTAAGGTGCTTGCCTTAGAAACACAAGGTACAGGGTTTGATTCTCACATGGGGTAAATGGCTAGGCTTAAAATGGCCCATGAGGGCAGTTAGCCTAGTACTAATCTATGATCTATGATCTATGATCTATGAAAGCCAAAAAATGTTCAACAGCCATTAACAACCTCTTGCAGAATTTCCAACTATGATTTCTTCCTTCATTACATGTCCAATCAAAGTTCTCATCAGCAGATCCATCAAAGAAGTAAAGTGCTCCCATTACTGGGGAGTTATTTGTAGTTTCCCTTCATTGCATTTATTAAGGTTGGGTGGGCATAGGAATGCAATGGATAGTACGATTTGGTTCTCACAAAAAAGAGCTGACATACACTTTCCAGTCATTCTTTATGTATTTGTTTATTCAGCTGAAAGCAAACGTATGCCTGCATGTAGTCATGCAAAGGGCTATAACTGATGACCACATCTATGTGTTTCTGTGTACCCAGATTACTGAAACCTGCTGCCATGTTGGAAACAAACAACCTTGGACAATCCTTACTGGTAATGTAATTCAGAAACATATTAATTCCTAGCTTTCTGGCATTAAACTTTCTATAAATATCTGTTTTTTGTTTTTTTTTTTTTACAGCCCTTGTTAACCCACTTTTCAGAAACACTGTCCGATTAAGTGACTTGATCAGATTCATACAGTAGGCAAAAGGAAGGCAGAAAGAATAAAACCCTAAACTTTGGATTTCAGGAAGTACCTCATTAACATTTGCAAAGAGCTATGTGTTAAAACACACTGTCCTACTTTGTATAACTGGTAGATTACTTTTCCCCCAAGAAATAATGTGAGAGGAAATTATCTGATAATCCTTGGAAAACTGGGCTTCAAAACAACTTTCTGCAAGTAGAAAGTAACTTTTTCACCATACTGTCAGCTCATGTCCCAGTTCTGAGTTCATTATTTTGCCCACCTGTTCCTCCTTATGACCGGTAGTGTGGTGTTCCATATTTTGAAGATGGAAAAATGACAATGGCTGCAGTTTCTTTAATTATTTTGTTTGTTGTTACTATGGGTTTTATGGTAATGTCAAACCATCCTAAATTCTTTTAAAATGAAGAAGTCTCATGTTAAGAATTTAAGGCTATGTACCTTTAATTATCTCAGTCACTAAAACTGCAAATTATTAAAGTTTTTTATTGAGATGTTAGCAGATGACCCATCCATCAGTATCCCCGTGTTCTCATTTTTATTTTTGTGCTTATTCTATAGGTTTTCTCCCTAAAGCATACATGCTAACCATAACCCAATAGTCAGAGTGACAAGCCTGACACTGTTTCACAGTGTGCCCCTACTACCACCTGTCTTGCCCACTCTTTAGGCCACACGTCATCATGCTGAGGGCTTACTGCTCCATCCTTAATCAGTGCTGCGGGGTGCTGTCCATAAACAGATTAGCCTTATTCTCCTCTCCATCATGATGTGGGGCACAGATATGTTAACAAACACGGCTTGGCAGGTTCTCCCTAACTGTTAATCTCTGATTTATATCAGCTGGCTAGTTTTCTGTCCACCTCATGCAGTTTGTTCTCAAACTTGTTCTTCTTCATTTGCCATCAACATCTCTGAGGCATGGATCCAGTTGTTTTACAGTAAAACAATCATAAAACTGGACCACTTTAGTCAGGAAGGAACTCTACTGTGTAAATCTGTGTTGTTGCTATCTTTGGAACATTAACATTCAGGAAATCTAACAGCCTCTCCAAGGACATTCATTCCAGTCTTGTGCCATCTTCCTCCTCCTCTTCTTTATACTAGAGATGTTTACTGCTGAGGCTATACACAGTACTCCACATTCATGCTGATATCAAAACAGAAAACATATATAAAAAGTCTGTGCATAACTGTTCTTGGGTAAAGATGAATGAAAAGAAAATGAAAGTTAATATAGAGGCATCTCTTCCACTGATCTGTTATTAATCATTTCATGTTTTTTCCTTGAATACATACTCTTGTCTATGAATTTGCAGAAGCACACAAACTTGTCTCAGACTTATACAACTTTAGCATGCCTCCAAGTCTTTTCATCACTAGAATATGATGTAATACATGTATTTTTTCATTTTGTTTTACAGACATGGAGAAAGTATGATACTGATCGCAGTGGCTACATAGAAGCCAACGAGTTGGAGGTATGGAAATTGCATGTCAGTTTCATGGTTGGCAGACTTCAAGGTTTAGTTAATATGATGTTTTATTTTTGAGGGGTTATTTGGCACAGTGTGAAAATATAGAAAGGCTATGCATGCCTTTCAAAGCCTAAATGCTGAAATAACAGATTTGTAAAGATTCAGTGTAACATTTGGAAAGGTCATTTGAGGTGAAATGATTCAGCAGAAAGATTCCTGCCTCCTCTTCTGTGAGTGCTTTCTCACAAAATATTTATGCACTTAATCTGGAGTCACTTCTCCACCGTTTCCATCATTGCATCCTCTTTAATTAAGTTGAGGGGGGATAGGAGTCCAAAATTGCTTGGGCTTGTCTACCTGTCTGTTTTTGGTATCAGACTAGTATGTATTAATGGAAGTAAGTCTGCCATTCCCTTTCCCAGATCTCAGCCTGTGCCAGACCATAACCAAAAAACATGCAAGATTCATAGCACCCCCCCACCCACCCAAAAAAAAACAAAAAATGGGAGAGGCACCCTCATTACACATAATGTCCTTTTCCTTCACAATGCCTCTCAATGTCTCTTAATTCTCAGAGGCAGGTCAACAGCTAGTGGACATTAAGACAGTCATCCCCCCACCAGTTTCAGACATCACTTGTTCAACCTTATTGGATCTTAGTTTAATGTGTGTAGCCAGAGGTGTCATTCTACACATTAGAGTGTCCCTGAGTCACATTAGAGGGCAGTGGTGAGCATTTTTTCACCTTTGTTTAGTCTCTGTGCTCATGCTATAGGTATTCTCTGCATAAAAGCCAGTTCTGTCTCCACCTCATGCATTTTGATCTCACCCCTATTCTCTCTTTTTTTTTCTATCAACATCTCTGTAACACACTGTTATTTATTTAGAGTTTGTTGCTCACTGCTTCTTATACCACTACCCAAAAATGATCAGATGTAAGTTTCAGCTTTCTGTTTTTTTCCCCTTTAAATAATGTGATCATTTATTTTACTTTTTTCTTTCCTGTCAGCCATCACATAATAGTCATATCTATGCAGTATGTGTCCTCTAATGCAAATTTGTCACTATCACTATCTAATGTTACTCTGCTCCCCTCCCCCATGAGTGATCATAACACACACACACACACACACACACACACACACACACACACACACACACACACACACACACACACACACACACACACACACACACAGTCAAAAGATTCTGAAACTGCAGTACAGTTTTGCTTGCACAAAGAACTGTGCCTTTGCCAGTAAAGGACAAGTCTCCAACACCATACAGAAGCATTTATTTGCTATGTCCCGGCCACTACATTCAGACAACAGAACTGTGAATAAGAATGAATACCTGTAAAATTATTTGTACTGCCCCAAATTGTAATTTGTACATACGTCTGTGCTCCTAAACATTCAGTTGGCAGTTGTTCAGTCCTTACCTTCCTCTGAGGAGGGCATTATCCTCTGACATGCTACATTGTTTCTGCTCATTCCTTCAATGTTTCAGATGTCCTGTTAGTCGAATGAATTACACGTTTTTTTCCTGTTACCTGTATGTTAGTCATAGTGCACTGTGTAAGGTTTAAGTTTTTGGTGCTTTACTTGAAACTGTGTTCATAGGTTCATTGGTTTGTACTAGGCTATTAAAAACCAGAGTCTTTATAAGCTTAGCCATGCAACCCAACCCAGATGTGCCCTCCAGTACATTGGTCACCTATATGGTTGCAAGTATGTTACTAAGGAGGTAGCTAAGGGTGATGTGTGTGGGGGGTATGTTAGTTTGGGATTGCCTAAATTGTCATGGGCCGCTGTCCATCTGAGACATGGGGGTCAGACCAGAGGTGAATTTGCAGTTTCCCATCCAATGATCAGGGTTTCGCTTGGAACAGGTCAGGGATGAACTTGACTTCACAAGGATGCGGAGCTTGTTCCACAGTGCTGGAATCCTTTAAGAGACATATCAGTCTGTCTAGCAAATTTATTTTTGTTGCAGGCAAAGTTCAGGACCCTGGAGCTAATATTCCTGGTACTGTTTGTTTTGCAGATGTGTAAGAGGTCCATCAAAGCTGGGTCTGAGGATACCTGACAAAGATCACCTGTCAGTGACCTGTTGAAGACTGAGTAAAGAGGTGGGGCCTTAAGGCAATCTGTATAGGACAGAGTATTCATAACCTTTCCTGCAGAGAAACCTATGAGGGTATGTTGTAGCTGTCTGGTTAGGCACATACCAAAGGTGTGCATTGTATTTGATTATGGGTCTGATAAGGGCTGAGTAGAGTAATACTATAACTTCCTGGGACCAGGATGTCATACCCTTGTGTATGAGCTGGGTGACATAGAATGTTTTTTATACTGTCTTGGCTAGATGTTGGTTAAAGGCCAAATTACTATGAATATATGTTCTCAAATCCCTAACTACTGGGTCAACTCTTAGGGGTGTTTTATCAGTGGAGTATTTAGCTTGGATGGGCGATTTCCCAAGAGGCACTGTAATGCATCAATCATTTATTTGTATTAGACCTTCTTTGTAGGATATCAGTGCTATGGGGGGAATCTATGAAAGCCGCTAACTTCATCTGCCAGAGACCTTTGACATTAGCCTTGATTTCTGAGAAGTAGGTGCAAACAGCAAAACAAGCCAAGGCATCTAAAACATACCCGAAATCCGATAAAGGCATTCAAGGAATCAGGCTGCTTGCAGCAATCACTTTATTAGAGCATAAACAAAATAAAAGTTAAGTGTTTTCATCCCTTTCAAATCAGGGGCTTCCTCAGAACTGAGACACTTCCATAAAAATCTAATTAAATAACCTCACCTTAGTTACATGTCACAGTTTCATTCACTTCAATGGGCACATTCACAATAAACTAATGAATAAAAGATTTTTTTAAAAAACCTTCCTAATTACAACATAAAAGTAAAAATAAAATGACAGGTTTCATGTTTTTAAATGCCTTGATTTCAACACAGAAAAAGAGTGTCATTTAAACCTGGAGGAAAATTGGCATTAAACCTCAATTGCCATTCCTAAACAGAAAGCAAAGAAGAATGATTAATAAATGCCAAAATATACCCAGTTAGAGTATTTTTAGTTTTCTTCTTCAAAATATCAAAATTATGTTGATATATATGTTCCTGCAAGCTACATTTATTTTTCCCTATATAAAAAGCATTGCAGTCCTTGCAAATTGCAATATATACTAACCTCTTAGTACCAGAAATGGCATAACATTTAATGGCTAGAGCTGGAGTATGTACAGTAGACAATACATCTCCTAAAATAAACCCACATTGGGCACATATGTTACACTTTATTTATTTATTTATTTATTTATTTACTGATATTTGTTTACCAGAAATGTCTGACTGGGTCACAAGAGCCCATTTTCAGCAGAGGCTTGGGGAAAAAAGCTCCACTTATGAGAGAAAAAACAATTTCAAACACATTACATAAGAAAAAAAATGAAAAATATGCATTTCAAAATAAACAACAAGATATACCCCCGGATTCATGAAGCTCGGCGCAAGGCCGGTGTAAGGCCTGCGTCGGCCGTGCGGTGTATAAATGGTGTAGTAGCACCATATGCATATTAATGAAGGTGCGCCGCCACCTCATCCACGTGCATAGGACACGTGCGCGAGTGCATGGGGCGTTACTAAGCTGCGCCCGGAGGCGTGTCAATGTCGGCTGGCGATGAGCAACCTAAACTGCTGAATATTATAGCCTGCCTGCAATAGTAATCTCACCTATCAGTGTCCATGGATAATGAAACGTATGCAAAGCATGCAAGACAGTTCCCGGCCACACGAAATGGAGAACCAAACAGAAATGCACGCAACACAATATGAGTTTCCGTCCATGGAACAAATGATATTTAAAATCGTGTGTCCGTAATGTACTGCACTGTCAGAAGCTATACCCAGTGGAAGTGAAGCGCATCATGTCAGCGCGCCGCCAATACACACGTCTAGCCCCATGGGCATGGTCACCAGCAGTCCCACAGTGGTAGTGATAGTACACAGCTGGGCAGTTGTGGCTATATAACAACCGTAAAGAAACCTGACAGTCCAAATTGTATACCAAACACACACAAACATATGTATATTAAAATGTGCTATACACATGAACAGGAACGTAACCATCACATACACATAGGATGCTATATGCGGAACCGGGATATCCAAAAGCAGAACCCATGCATGCAAATGCAATACGCAACAACCCCTGTATAGCACATAACCCGCACCCATGTCCGAATGTCCACCATATCCAGCTACCAGCCTTGCGCAGCCGTACACCTACACATAGCGAGTATTCCCCATATGTAGTAGGAAGTATCATCGTAGGCAGTGTCAGGATTGCAAATATTTATCCCACGTTTGTAAACATCCCATCACAGTTACGTAAATCCAAATGGCCGCACGTTCATGTTTCGGCAAAATGTGTGTACATCCCGCATGGGATAAGTAACCTGTTCAAACCTCAGAGTTGTTTACACGCCACAGTGTCCAGTACTGTACACATCTGGACAAAACATGTATGTGTAGTCACGGCACTGTTCAGTTTCTACACAGGCATGCAAAACATAACTATGCAGGATGGAACAGCTGTCCACCATGCAGGTCACCCCACTAGGGTTGCCACCTGTTCAGATGGCCAAGGTGGGACATCCCTTGTAGAAATGTGAGAATTTGCAGGATAAAACATACCCCCAGCCAGTGCAAAGGATAGAATTACACTTGTATGCCAAGATAAAAGCTTATTCCATAGCATTTGAATAGCTTATGCTATCCCAAATAATAGTTATGTGTACCAGATATGAAATACCTGTATCATGCAACTAGTAAAGAAAATAAGAAATATATTATTGTCTTAAATTCACAGGACATTTGCCATGTCTTAGGTGTCATCGCGGGACACAACTGTCCAAAGTGGGACCTCCCCTCACAAAGAGGAACAAGTGGTAACCCTACTCCCCACTGAATTATCGACAGTTTATAGTCAACTCAATCACATACCGACACCACCTCTCAACCTTTTACAGCAACAAAATCTGGACAAAGCCTAAAAGGATGGGTGGACAAATAGGGACAGATGTAATTACTGCTCTCACAAACTTCGAAAGTTCACAGAATAATAGTATGTACATAAGCATGAAATGTTGTAAAGGATGTGGGGTAGACCCCAGTATTACAGAGGTCCATACATTTATACTGTAACAAACCGTCACATATGTTGACTGTACTACTGCATACCTGTAGTTAATTCATAGTTAAGTCATGTGCAAAATAATAGCCCTCGTAAGAATGAATACAGAAAATAGTCAAATGTGAATGGGAACACCACTCACCGTGGATTATGTATTGTAACCACCCCCACCCATATTATGTATTGCCAACATCATAAGCTGCTGACAGGTGCCCAAACACCTGTGTCTGTAAACACAGATTAAATGTTTAAAATGGACAAAACCTGTCCATGTGCTTTGTCTGACATTTGCACACGGTTAGGGCAGTTCCGTTCACCAGGCGGACAAGCCTAAACCCAGATCACCACATGAACACCCTGACAATTAAAGACCTGTATGTGTCAGGACTATAAGCTTTTGGGTTCTGAATATCCCTGCAGTGATTAAATATGCAGCTTGGGTCCAGAGCAGTAGGGAATAGGGAATGTGTAACATGTAGTACCGCATTTTTCCCAGCAGGAGAATGGATGCCTGTGACGTAAGTGAAGCGGTGAGGCATATGTTAATGTAGCTATGTACTATGGGTATGCATATAAATGAGTCAGAACACCAAACGTATAGTGGTTACAGCATCCGGCCAACGTGAATGCAGTCCCGGTTGAACTACGACTACAGCACATATAATGTGAAAGTGTAATGAATGCGTCTGTGCTGTACAGACAGTTAAATATGTAAAGGTGAACGTGTGTTTCGCATACGTCCGTTAACCGGATTACAGATAATATACTGGTACTGTCACAAGTAATAAAGCCCACGTAAGCACAAAGACTTAGTAAACATATATAACCCACAATAAGGATATGCATGTGCGCCTGCGTGTAACCCACAATAAGGAAATGCAAGTGCGCCTGTGCGTGTGTGATCCGCTCACAGCATAGTAAATGAATGCTGTTTCCCCCACATTAGTTATACATGGCTCAAACCTGTTAATCCCGTAAAGTATGAAACCGGACAAAGGTATGCAAACTACCAGTACAAATAGGGACAAACCCCAGATATGTGCTAGAACAAACATAGAAAGTGGATAGAATAACGGGTGTGTCAGTAGCATGGATTCTCTGAAGGGTATGCAGTCATAACCTGAACTGCTTGCCAGAATTCCCCACCGTAAGTCTCAAATGAAATGCCACCACATTGCCAGATAGACACAGATTTATGTAAAACACACCGAAGATAAAGAGGCAACCAGCTGTACACTCTGCGACAATCTGTACAGTGGAAAGGTATGGTATGGATATAGATATATGTGTATACACATAATCCACAGACGTAAACCAAAGCAAGTTATGAAATGAGGATTGTACATGTATATATGTATACACAACAGACTTATGTCCCATAGATATGACATATGTACATAAATAGGCCACATTATAGCTAATATGGGTAGACAAACAGACATGCACGAAAGGTGAATAAACCGCTGCATTCCAAACCATTGGCCAGAAAGTGACAGTCCAGCAAGTTCTACACTTTAAACATGCAGATAGGTGTCCATTGCAGGACTCCAAAAATTGATCCATACGTAGTGTCAACCGACATTGACGCAAAATAAGTGACCTCAGCAAATACGATATAGCTGTACATGCAACAGTATCAGGTGCAAGGGTGATGATACATGTGTCGATAGAATATATGACGTACGAACTGATATCCGGAGAGTGGGGAGTGCATATAAGTGTCTCCACACTTCAGTACCACACACATTAAACATGTGTAATGGGTACTGTAGAGGGTTGTCAGGTATGGGAATCATGGGTATGCAGAAATGGGCCTAGGTGTTGTTTGGCAGAGATTTCGTAGGCCCGCCCCGTGGGAGTGATGTGGGTATAGCACACGCCTATATTCTCAATAATGGGGCAAACCATCCACTGGATATTGCGTAAACCATTTTGGCAATATGTAGGGCCCTATATCAGTGTCATGTAGGCGATTATCATGGATGGTTATGCGTACGACCAAGATGGTACCCATAACTGGCAAACTGTCAGAATAACACAGCTGCACTAAGGCATAGTACATGAAATACAAATAGGGACTATATTAGATATACCCCAGACAAAGTCAGAACGTTGTGAGAATACTGGCGTAGCCATGAATACGGATGTTATGAGTGTTACTAATCATGTAATGGAAATGTCAGTCACTATTATCTAACCGCACAGTTCGTAATGCCTTGCCAGCAATTTACCAGAAAGGCACATCACTATGACAAATGTAACAAGGACAAAGGTCAAACGTCAGGGCATTTACCCATAATGTGTACAGGTTAGGGGTATGAAGGTAACCTGTCCAAAATACATGTACAGAACTAGTGATACTAGGTGGACAGGTGAGAAGAAAGACATCAGGACAAATGAGAAAACATGTACAAGTCATACGCATGTACTCCGACAAATGTGAATGGCAACGTATGCCCTGTGAATGTCAATGTGGAAGGTTAATAGACACAAAAGTAATGTGTCCCTCAGGGTGTCATGCAGTGTCACCATAACAATGTCCAGTCCCTCATACTCGTACGTGAGCTCTGCCACTGACAGAAAGCGCAAATACCGGCGCACACATACGGTACATGATAGACCAATTAGTGTGGATAAGCAGCTGTTGGCCTGTGTGAGGAATACAACTGTCTGGGTGGGTGTGTCCTGCAATATAAATGTAATGGCATGTGGCCTGTGATGCCGCCATACAGTGTGTGTATTGGTGTCAGAAAGTTGATATTTTGTATCAGACACATACTCCGCAACTGTACAGATTTACTCAGAATGTGCAGAGTTCTGCCTCATATGTTTGGTGTGTTCCACGTAACATCAGTAACATTCTGGCACTTTCCTGATAACTGCAGTCATGAAATAATGACAAACATGTGATTAAGACACCAAATCCGACAGAAAAGCCATACTAATGCAAAACCTATTATTGTGTCAACTATCTACGTTTGTAAGAGCAACATGTCAATACTGCCCCTATGTGTCCCACTATCAGATAAGGCCTTGTCCAGAAATGTGCTCTAGGAGGTGGAGTGGTATGAACAGAAACAGATACATGTGTGAGGAAACAGCAATATCGACTGCAAGATAACGCAGAAGGTATGAAATGCGCTGCAGTAGGACGTGCAGTACTGTCCGCAGGTATGTGCTGACATGTCAAATGACACAGCAGTCTACATGAACTACCTATAGGGCTGTCACCTTTACAAATGATGATAGTGGGACATACCCACAGCCATGCACACAGCACAAATAGACATACACACATCAAAACTAGGCCATGATACATGAAGCCTCCTGCGTGTACGAGTACAGTGAGAGTACAGCAAGGATAGATGTCTGCCAAGATATACGGCAAACGCCTGTAAGGGCATGTAACACCACCTGTAACACGGACGTTGCATGGACAATGTTGGGATTTGCAACATACCCCATTGGTATGTGAAAGCTATGCAAATATGCGATACATGAAACAGTCAGCTGTCCATGCAAGAGCAGAGTTATGGGCAGAAAATAGATTATATATACATATATATATATATATATATATATATATAGAGAGAGAGAGAGAGAGAGGTACAGACATACACACACATGTGGCAGGGCTGGTAATTGAACCTACACATTACTACCCTATCACACTACAGCATGACGCATTTACAGAACACACTACCGAGATTACTAAACACAGCAGACACACAGGCATTCTACTAGGTGCGTGTCAACATCCGCAAAGACAAAGACGTCAGCAGGATATATCTGTGTTGCGAAGCATCTAAAAGCATAACCTGTGTCCCCAGGTGGACGGGAGCATGCACACATACACACACACACACACACACACACACACACACACACACACACACACACATCTGGCAGGCCTGGGAATCGAACTTACACCTAACTACCCTATCACACTACAGCATGACGCATTTACAGAACGCGCTACTGAGATTACTGAACACAGCACTCCCAGAGGCATACTTCTAGGTGGGTGACATCATCCGCAAACGCAAAGACGCCGATAGGGAATGTATGTGTTGTGAGGCATCTAAAAGCATTACTGTGTCCCCAGGCAACTGGAAACACACACACACACACACACACACACACACACACTTGGAAGGGCCGGGAGTTGAACATACACCTAACTACTTTAGCACACTACAGCATTACGCATTTACAGAATGCGCTACCGAGATTACTGAACACAGCACTCCCAGAGGCATACTTCTACGTGGGTGACATCATCCGCAAAGGCAAAGACACCGATAGGTTGTGTTGTGAGGCATCTAAAAGCATTACTGTGTCCCCAGGCAGCTGGAAACACACACACACACACACACACACACACACACACACACACACACACACACACACACACTTGGAAGGGCCAGGAGTTGAACATACACCTAACTACTTTAACACACTACAGCATTACGCATTTACAGAACACGATACCGAGATTACTGAACACAGCACTCCCAGAGGCATACTTCTAGGTGGGTGACATCATCCGCAAAGGCAAAGACGCCGATAGGGAATGTATGTGTTGTGAGGCATCTAAAAGCATTACTGTGTCCCCAGGCAGCTGGAAACACACACACACACACACACACACACACACACACACACACACACACACACATACACACAATTGGAAGGGCCGGGAGTTGAACATACACCTAACTACTTTAACACACTACAGAATTACGCATTTACAGAACGCGCTACCGAGATTACTGAATACAGCACTCCCAGAGGCATACTTCTAGGTGGGTGACATCATCTGCAAAGGCAAAGACGCCGATAGGGAATGTATGTGTTGTGAGGCATCTAAAAGCATTACTGTGTCCCCAGGCAGCTGGAAACACACACACACACACACACACACACACACACACACACACACACACACACACTTGGAAGGGCCGGGAGTTGAACATACACCTAACTATTTTAACACACTACAGCATAATGCATTTACAGAACGCGCTACTGAGATTACTGAACACAGCACTCCCAGAGGCATACTTCTATGTGGGTGACATCATCCGCAAAGGCAAAGACGCCGATAGGGAATGTATGTGTTGTGAGGCATCTAAAAGCATTACTGTGTCCCCAGGCAGCTGGAAAAACACACACACACACACACACACACACACACACACACACACACACACACACACACACACACACACACTTGGAAGGGCCGGGAGTTGAACATACACCTAACTACTTTAACACACTACAGCATTACGCATTTACAGAACGCACTACTGAGATTACTGAACACAGCACTCCCAGAGGCATACTTCTACGTGGGTGACATCATCCGCAAAGGCAAAGATGCCGATAGGGAATGTATGTGTTGTGAGGCATCTAAAAGCATTACTGTGTCCCCAGGCAGCTGGAAACACACACACACACACACACACACACACACACACACACTTGGAAGGGCCGGGAGTTGAACATACACCTAACTACCTTATCATACTACAGCATTACGCATTTACAAAATGTGCTACCGAGATTACTGAACACAGCACTCCCAGAGGCATACTTCTAGGTGGGTGACATCATCCGCAAAGGCAAAGATGCCGATAGGGAATGTTTAGAGAGTGAGCAGTCTGAAAGCATTTTACTGTCCCAAGGTAGACGTACACAAACACGGCAGTGCTGTCATCGGGCCAACTAAATATCTACAGAGCACTACAACACTAAATAGATATGGGATGCACCACAGACAGTACACCCTTCGAGAGAGCAACCAGTGTGTTCAATGTAGGTATCCATCGTGACATTGAAAATGGACATCTGTTGCCTGGATGGCCACCATGGCTATACAGGATGTTAATGGCCATGCCCACATGCTTAGTATCACACGTCTGTTTGGAATGTACTGTGTGTCCATCTACACAATGGCGTACTGGGCATGCTCACACACTTAGCAGTTGCAAAAGGTCAACTTGAAGGCACACGGAGTCTAATCACGGAAGGGCGCAGTGTGGAATGTACTGTGTATCCATCTACATAACAGCATACTGGGCATGCTCACACACTTAGTTGCAAAGGGCCATCTTGCATGCACACAGAGTCTTATCACGGAAGGGCGCAGTGTGGAATGTACTGTGTGTCCATCTACACAACGGTGTACTGGGCATGCTCACACACTTAGCAGTTGCAAAGGGCCAACTTGCATGCACATGGAGTCTAATCATGGAAGGGCGCAGTGTGGAATGTACTGTGTGCCCATCTACACAACAGCATACTGGGCATGCTCACACACTTAGCAGTTGCAAAGGGCCGTCTTGCATGCAGATGGAGTGTACACACAGAAGGGCACAGTACAGACGGGCACAGTAAGGTAAATCTGTCCTCATGCACAGGGCGGTCACACATGCAGTGACCTGTACACACACAGCTGCCATCACAGCTGTCACAGGTGCAGGTCACACATGTACACACTGCAGTGTACACTGTAGCTGTCAAGTCAGCACCATGTCATCGGTGCAGCACTACACAGCCTTACAGTCCCACAACACCATGTGACACATGACCACTGGGCTGTACAGTGGTGTACACCAGCTGTGCAGAGTACACATGTACCAACAGGGATCCAACAGGTGTTATGCATTGCAATGATACCAGTATACATGAACAGGTCGGCTCAACACATACCACGGCCCTTACACAGCTGTGACACCTGACTGTTGCTGTACACCAATGAACACACATCTGGATATGTCATACATGTGATTGTGTGGATGTGTGCATGGACTGCACACACAACACAGACATACATAGCCTTTGATGTACCATATGCATAACACTGGCCTAATCAATGCTACACACACGAATGGAAGGTGGGCCCATGTCTGTTGAATGCTCACACTACAGGGGGTAGCAGTGTTGACCAGGACACATATCCTTGTACTGGTTGCCTGTGACACCCGTGATATCATACCGCAGTCCATGTGTTATGTATGTCAACACACATGTCCAACAATAGCAATGCATACAAACATGGCAACAGGAGACACATGTGACATCTGTACTGTGCATGCAGCAACCATGCATGTGCAGTGGCCGATGTCCGTAACATAGTTGCACCTACCTACGACATGCAGATGCAATGCAGACCCATCAGTGACACCTGTATACGGTGACATACAAACAGCATGTGTGGAGGGATGTGTGTACATAACATGGTGAACCACCTGTCTAGATGTATGTGTGCAGGGGGTGGCTCACAGTTGTGTCACGCACCATCCTATCATGCCATGTGCAAACAGTACGCTATGTCGCTGTTACGTGACGGTGCTGACATAATGCATACACAGTGGTCAGGTGTTAACAACTATATGTCACATGGCACCTGTAACACCTACAACCTCCCGTGTGCATATAGCAGCACATCTGCCAGATATAGCATTGGTACACATAATGCAATCAATACCGCAGCATGTCTATCAAACGTGTCATCATATGGCAGGTGTATCATTCCCAGCACTGCCATGTGTGTCCGAATGTGTGACCAAGGATGCCACATATCACGGGGAATATGTCCCAGTGGCTACACATCCCTGTACACCATTGTAGAGATCTGTACATACGTCAGTGTGGGAAGCATGACATCGGCCGGTGTGGTGCATCACACACGTCAGCTGTCCGTATACACATGTGGTCACCACAGTGTGTGTGTGTCTGTATGTATGTCTGGTGCTTGGTGTGAGGGTGTATGCTAATATATGGTGGGAAATGATCACTAGCCCCACGTGGTGACTAACCCGTAATGGTGATGCATTGCACAACCCTGTTGATGCCATAGGTCCCAGCCATACTGGCTACCTGTGCATATCCCTTCTCTGTGACACGTCATGTGGGTGCATAGTACTGTGAGGGTGATGACACACAGGCAAGGGTCTCCAGCTGCACACTATGGGGTGTGCGTTATAGTGGTGTACACCCCGTGAATGCGGCCATGTTCCCGTACTGTTACAGGGTCCTACTGCTGCACAGTGTGGCCTCCAGCTACCAAGTGGCACCTCACATCATCATTGGCCAGGCCGCTGTGTACAACCCCTGCACCATGTCACCATACCTGTAATGTGTCCTGCTATGTATGTCATGTCTCTGTCCATTGTAGCCTGTGGCACTGACCACATGCATCAGGTGCAGTATATGTGCGGACATCTGTGTCATGTTGGTGTGTCCAACAGTCAGGTTGAGGGTAAATGTAGCATGCTGATATTGCCAGACGTGCCTGTGTGTAATCCACAGTTACATGTGGGGGACTGCAAACACTGCTACCTGTAGGCACATGCAAGTACACCATAGGAGGGAACCAGGGTATCACAACCAACATGGCACTACAGATGTAACCGAGACACATACCGTGAACACATCACAATGCATGCTGCACCTGCACTACATGGTATGACTGGTGCATGTCGACAGTACACAACCTATGTCACATACACAACTCTCAGTATTCACACACAACCACTGCAACATACACATCCCTCACTATGCATACACAGGTATTACATACACCTCTCACTATGCTGTTCACCCTGTGCATCAGAATATTTGTACATAACCCTGCACTGATGGTGGGGATGACAGGGATGCGGCACAGGCTTCATCATATGCACAGGGTGATATGTTTGCCAGGGGCATAGGCTGCACCAATGGATAACATCATGTGTGTGTGTAAGGGCCGGTGAGTTGACTGGACATGTCTGTGCAGAATGCATGTGGATGTTGTGGAGCCCTACAGTTGTGTTTGCTGTGTGCGTGTATGTGTGTACACAGTTCTGCCATTTGTGATGCCTACACGGGGTATAATTGACAGCCCCAGATTGTACAGTGCAGGTTGTACAGCTCCCTGTGTCCGTCCACGGCCACGTGACCTGTGCCTGCCTGGGGTTGCACGGGCACTACCAGGTGGAGGTACAGAGTGGCTACTGTCCGACAACACATGTCCGCTGGAACCATGTCCCCACTGAGACCGTCCAGGGCCACATCCATGTGGCCTGCTGTGTCCTGGTGTTGACAGCTCAGCACCAGCTGCACTGCTACTGCTACCGGCACTATGGGAGCGGGCATGTGAGGTGGCACACTCACGTCGACCTACACTAGGTGGTGTTGCTGGCCTACGTCCACGTGGCCTACACCTCACTCCTACCAGATGTTCCAGCACAGACAGCTCCCGCTCATGGATTGCCATGCCTCGGTCAAGGATTCCAACCATTTCACCTAGTCGCCTATACAGAACATTAGCAATCTGCTGTTGAGCATTTGCCAATGCCTGGATGTTGTCATTTAGGGTATGGATAGCAGCCCTCTGCAGCCTCTGCCCTTCTCTGTTCTACCATTCAGCACATGTCTGTGCCACCATTACAGTCTGGAACATGCGTCTGGTGATACCAGCTGCTGCGCTCTGTCCTGCAGGTGCATGTCTGCCAGAGGTCCTCCTACGAGCAGCACCGGCCACATGCCTGTGTGGCACATCTGCAGTCATTACACTGACACCATGGTGTGTAGACACACCTTCTGTAGCCACCACACGTTCCTGTTCCACGCCAACAGACGCTGACTGTCCTTCCTCTATGGCCACAGGTGATGCGGTATGCGTTGGCAGCAGAACTGTGTGCGGGGAATAGGGGGACATAGCTGGGATGGTAACCATTGGCACAGATTCAGCCCCTGACAACCCTGCCTGTACCTCATGCATATGTTCATCACCGCTAGTATCTGTGGGGACACTAACATCAGATGGACCGCAGGAGGGTAACGCCCCTACATCACCTGTGAATACAAAGAAATACTGTAAAGTACAATAGACACAGACACACACACAGACACAAACACACACACAGACACACACACACACACAGACACACACACACACACACACACACACACACTGACACACACACACACAGACACACACACACACAGACACACACAAACACACACAGACAGACACAAGCAGACACACAAACACAGACACACACAGACACACCATGCATGTGATTTGTCAGATGGCATGCAGCATGTCTGCGATACAGCAGAGGGCATGCAGCTCAGACATTAATAGTGTTAGTAAGCATACCTCCCTGGGGTGCACACTACAGCAAGCAGGTGTCATATCAGTAGCCATGCAGTTCACACAATCATGGTAGTATGCATGCATCCCCATGATACACCATGTGGCCCAGAACAGGATAACAGTACACATGGCTGACGTGACCTTGACATGTAATCTTCTGACATGTGCATTAACATGCATACATGTTTGACACAATGGTGTCCTGACACATGTACAGCATCATAATGGGCTTCACATTGCAGTGTTGTGTGTATGCCCTACAGATAGAATGCATGTTTAGCAAATGTGCATGAGCATGGGAGGGTAGTGTGAGCCGTCTACATTGCTATACAGAGTGAAGTACAAACACTGTGCCAATGCATGGCAACATGAGGCATGTATGTTGCTGTAGAATGCATAATATGTACACATTGCATAGCCATAACTGCAACACAGTCGTGATGTTCGACAGATCATATATGGTAGACTTCAGTGACACCTCCAGTAGCTGTGCACAGGCTTTTAGGTTGTCCAGTGTACCACATCAACTGTATAATCAGTCAACTAAGGCTATAATTGGACCATGTGTGGACAATGTGCAACAGGGTGAATACACATCCCAAGTACTGTGTGGCTACATGTCTCTGGCCATCCCCCATGGCCATGTGTGCACATGTGTTGGCCAATTGTGTGTGATGGGCATCTTCTCCACATGTCTGTGTTGTCCCATATGACATACACCCATAGATGTCAGATATGTCACAATCCACAGGGCTATGCAGACAATGGGTTGTATGTTTGGTATGTGGGGTATAGGTCATGTGATAGTGTGACAATATTGCAGACAGAACACTACATGCCTGGGACATGTCAGGTGGCACATCACAATGTGTGCACCCAATGCAGGGGCATATGACACAATGGTAACACTTGTGGGCTGCCCATATCACAGCTCACTGTGTGGTACTGTGTGCGTACCACACATGTTGTTCCAATGCATACTACATATGCCTCCATTGTAGAACACCTCCACCGTTGTATGCACAGCTGACCACACATGTCGCAATGACAAGTACTGTGGTTTCAAGTCTGTGTATCATTACGTTTGTATATATTGCACATGGGTGGCGTGTGTGAATGAAGGGTGGTGCGACCTGCATATCATGACTGGAACAAACATCAGGTGTGCAAGTGTTAACTGGCCACATGGCAAATAGATCTACACTGTAACATGCCTGATACCGATGACAGTCTCACCTGCAACGGACCCATGTCTGTGCAGCACGCCAGAGGTACCTGTATAGGGGTGACACACCAGTATGAACATTATCCATGACTGTATGACAGCCACAGGTTGCACTGTGCATGTGAACACATTCACCTGTGTAATAGCATATAGTATGCACATGTGTGCATACACAATGTGGCATACTGTAGTATGCAGCATGTGTGTCCACATACCTGGCATATGTTGTTACTTTACATAATGTACAGTGACACATGCAACTACATGGGATATAATACCCATATGTGCAGTACTGACTTACCAGGCAACTCCAGGCTCATTGGTTGGGAGACACCCACCTCCATGATGGCAGCTAGTGTTTCTGGATGCTGTTCCCTGGGTGTCCCCAGACTGGCTAGTAGCTCCTCAGTGTGTGTGAGTGGGGGCTGGGTTGGTGGCCCACCACCTGTTCCACCTTGTTCCCTGGTGATTGCAGTGGCACGCTGTTTTGCATGTCATATCAGGTCCGTGCAGTGTCTGCGCACCTGCTGGTAGGTGCGGTTATGGCCACCCATATCGTTCACCCTCCTGTGTAGATCCTGCCACAGGTCATCCCGCTGCTGGGCATGCTGTGGCACATGGCTGAACAACAAGTCATAGCTGTCATGGAGCTGTGGGATGAGGACATCATCCTCCTGGCGGGTGTATGCTGGGAGGCGTGTACGGGGCATTATCTGTAAAACATAATGATGGTGACAGGTCACAGTTTCAGAGATGTACAGAGATACTGCTGCACATACATTTCTATGACATCTACTGCATCTGCACAGTTATCTTTGCAAAGCATCATGACACTGACATGACTGACGTGTTTATGTCACACATGTCACACCCATTATGCATTGGATATCATCACCATATGTGTGTGTCACCTCATTACAGTGTTCATACTCCATGTAAATGCTGTCTTGCTGTGGGCATGTCTATTTGCCTGCACTTGTGTTCTTACCTATCTGCACATGCCTCGATGTGTCCACGGTACTACTGTTGACCTGGATGCTGTGTATATGTCACATATCAACACAGACACAGCCGTAATGGACTTGAGCAATGACAATGCACACATACGCATGGACACCTGTACATGCATGTGTTTTGCCATATACATCTACACAGCACTGTACAACTGTTCAACATCCTGCCACGGATCGCCTGTATTACACATGTGATAGACATGGGACAATGGCTAGTCAGACGACATTCGCAGGGATGGTCATCAACCATAGCATGTGCGGGCACGGTTTCCACGCTGTAACAGACAGCCATTGTGCCACCGCAAGGTGCATCAGTGCCACATTACTGATCCAGTCAGTTGATAGTACATATACCATGCGGCCATCACACCATGTATGACTGGGATGACATCTGCAGCTTTGATGGACAGGGTTGCATGGTATGGCAGGAGTATGTCACATATATGGCACAGGGATCTGTCCAGCCTGTGGCGATCCTAGTATTAGGACGGTGGCTGTCCATGACATATGTCATATAGATCAGGATATGGACATGTAGCATGTCCATCATCATGGTGTAGCAAATGTCCTTCTGCAAGGTAGACAGCATGCTGCATAGTGGAGGTGTGGATTGTGAAGGCTGGTATCGCACATCCATGCATAGCCATTACCCCTTACAGGTGGTATGTGATCCAATATTGGTCACCACAGTGCTGTATATGCCTGTCCAGTGATCTCCGTGCTCATGGATGGCACCCTGACATGACATGGGTACCTCATATGACTACCTAAGTGGCCTGGAGACGTTACCATGTCGGGGGGTGCACTGCGCAGCACCATCCCTTACACAGTGTCCATAATGTTGACCTCAGCCTAGGTAGTAGTTTATGGGTACAGGGATGTTCACCTAGCGGTGACACTGCTGGTATCATCCATCAGACTGTGCACATATGTCACACACCTCACCCACACAGCCCATTCTGTATGTTGTTCACAACACTGACACAGCTATACTGATAGGTCATGGCCATTCACAGCCTTACATACACAGATGCCTAACATTTGTCTGTGTGGTATGGGCTACAATGAGGGTGGGGTACAACACATTAACCCTGTTCTACTGTATCTGGCACTGATGTGCTGTGCAAATGTCACCCTTGCACCTTTTGTAGTTGTGAGTCTGTCAACAGGCCACTGGTGGAACACTCCTGTGACATGCAAAGGTATTTGTAATCAAATATCCGTGCTGTCTTGTACATCTGTACTGCTAACATCTACAGTGCTAATGGTTCATGGACATGCACACCATACTCAGCAGGGTTATAGTGCCGTGCCACCCTAAATGACTGTCATCACCACTTGTGGGTTGATATTATCCAACACCCTATCTGTATTGTATGGTCATGCTAGGCACTTGTTCAGAACATGTGAGCATGTCATGAGCTACTGATTACTATAGCGCCCATTCCGCACCATTTCCCACAGGTACACTGGCTGTCCTACACTTCCCAGCTTGCTTAAGGTATGACAGCTGTTGTACACATGTAACGCACATATCCTGTGGGACATGGTTGTATATACAGGCATGTCCAACTGTCACGTACCAGTGCTACTGCCTGTCTATATGAGGGATATGTCGTACATGTGACAATAGAGTAATTGTCTCATGTACACATTCAATGCTCACCTCCCAACATACGGCACTACAGCCTGTGGAGAATGCACTTCCGCAGCCGTGCTGGGCCCATAGCTCTCAGGTGTACCTCATTATGGGGAACATACCTCATTTGGGGTTCTAAAAGGTGCATGTTCCTCAAGGTTCCACATTGGAAGGGTCTGTCACACATTCATTGTTGTACGTAGTTTACCTGCTAGCCATGGCTAAATAGATGGGAATCATATTAATTCATTGGAATATCTGTTTTATACGTAAGAGCAGCCGATTTTAGCCATCATATGCCCTTCCTAGTTGACGCTGTTAGTAAGCCAGTTGTAAGTGTTCCACGTTTCGCCCATTTGTCACATGGTATGAGGGCTAATGTTCCTCAGTTTGGGGACAGGAGGCTGAAAGCTATGGCTGGGGGTAATGCTGTCGCCAACCCTGACTGCACCTGACAGTCATTTGGGGATGTGTAACATTCGCAACACACCCCACCCATCACATAGTCTCACATGATCTACACCACTGGCCACACCTACGAGGACAACCTGTGCAGTACGTCTCCATACTCACTGTAGACACCAGAGGTAGCCCCCATCATGGAAGACAACATCACCAGCTTATAGCCCACAGACTCATGTGTGCCCACCACATACAGCCAATAGTAAGTATAACATTCACAACACACCAGTCATAGCTGACTCTGTAGGGTGTCACACTGCAGTTCCACACAGCAGGCTACACAAGGCATTAGTCGCTTACATCTTGCTGTCGGGTAACTGCTTCTGCAACATAACCTATGCACCCATGCCACACCTCACCCGGTACGATATGTCTGTCATTCGCCATGTTAGTGTGACTGCCCTGTGATGCCACATCACAGACTATGTGTGCAGGGACATGCAATAGCTCACCAGTCTTATAGCCCTGAGGGTGTGGGCCTAGCCCTGGGGAGCATTTTGCATTCGTCCGGACACGATACCACTAAACAATGACCGACTGTGTCACTTCAACAGTTGCCTATGCTCCTATTGTCATTCCACAGGCATGTGGTATCTGTCCGCTATGACTGTCCTGGTCAAACACAATGCTGTGGCACAGATGACTTGCACCTGTCAGCCCTGGGAGTACAGCTCACATGTAAGGCTCTTGCTGCTTCTATACTGCCTGTCTTGCACAGTTTCCAATTACTGTCACCGGCAGGGCAGTAACTGGCAGGCGCAACATGGGGTCATGTGACACATTGCTTGCATCTTCCTCTGTGACGCACGCAGGCAAGGCACACCTTATAATGCACCACTCAAACATCTCTGCAGTGACTGGGGCCTGCCTCTAGGCTCTGCAGAGCACACCTGCAATGACAGGTTATAGACAGACCATACCTTTCAGGCACATACCTGGACCGGCACACCCACAACTGAGGGGTTCCCATATCCCACTATGTTTTGCACACATCCTGGCAAGTTGCTTAGCCCAATGCATCAGAGGTGCTCCACATGCAACTAACTGTGTCCGGGACCGCTATACACATTGTAACAAGCGACAGAGTCAACATCATACCCCATGGGTAACATACCTTCTATGTTGGTATAGTGGACAGTGGGCCTCAGCTACTACTGATGTGTGACTGACACTACCCCACACTTCACTGGGATAGCCACTCATGTACTGACACATCCATGAGTCATACCCTCCGCTCTGCTGGATCAACCCATACACACCATCTCCAAGACCTACATTACCCTTGGCATGAACACTACCACCATGTGACTGGTGTTACACACCTGGGGTTATCCCCTCATTGGTGGATTCCGAACATATGCTAATCGACCTTGTTAGCCACATCCTGGCAACACACCCATCACAGCATACACAGTACATGTGTACTACAACACCTGCTACAGACGTCTGCTGACAGCGGTTGTTAACATCATGACACCCGTGCAGATGGACAATGCACATACAAATGCTGACACATACCCCAGTGCACTTAATTAGCATGTACACAACTGCATGGATCATGCTATTCCACACAGAGCCATGATGGTACACACCAGATAACAGACGCCACTTGGGTCATGTTCCACAGACATATGATGTACAACAACAAGTGCAGGCTGTTGCACAGTGGTGTACATTCCCATGTGTGGGGTGGCTCACTGGTCAGCCATGGTGGGGCCACAGGGTCCCTCATCACATACTCCAAGACTAGCTACATAAACATGACTGCCACACATTCCAGGGTGTACCACCAGGCATTATGGTGGTATGTCAGTATTCCATGGCAACTCCCACATCTGCTGTCACATACAACAGTCACTCAGGAACATTGCAGACCCAGGTATTGTTGGCAACATGCTGGAGGATGGATTCAATGCTGACAGTACGCCCTCTCACTCACTACAGGGCCGCAATCCATACATGAACATTGTGGTGTCCCTGTGGTCACACCTACACAGTACTGACCTACACTCTATATGTCCTGGGACACTGGCCCCATGTCACCTTCCAATGCCCAGGCTGTGATGTCCACCAACCTCTGAATTGCATGTCTCCCCACTAGGCCACCATATTCAGTAATAGCCTTGTTTCAGACATTGTAGCCCCTGAATGGCACACAGCAGCATTTATCACACTACACACAGGTGGCACCGCATTGCACAAGTGGGACTATAGTCCTACACACCTGACTGGACTGTTCTGTATGGCTATGGTGCACATCATCAAGGAAGTCATTCTCAGAGACATTGTTGGGCTCCTGTCCTTTGCTGCCACCCGGGTTGGGCTTGTTAAGGCCAGAGCATGGCCCTACACATGGTGGACTCCTTTCATACAGTTACCAGGGCAGCTGCTGATGGTACGGGAGTCCACACATCCTACATTGTCCTCTCATTGCCTTTCAGCACCATTCCCCATTCTGGTATTGACAACATACACATCCACCTGCACATTGTACCCTGTGTCTCAGGATGTTATGCTATGTGGCTCATGGACAGGACACACAGTGAGGCCAGCATTCCATAGTACCTACTACATGTCAGGTACATTTGGCATACCACGGTCCTCAGTCATAGGGCCCCTCATGTTCAGTATATGCTTTCCTGCGGAACAGGCTGGCACAGGGGACTTTCCCTGCCTAGATTTCAAACCCCTACATACCAAGCGCCATGATTGCTCCACCAGCTGATACTGACTCCAACCATACGGGTGTCACTGTGACAGATACATAATATGACTATCATGGCATCAAGCTGCATGACACAAGGTGCATGCACATCACCTTTGCATTACACCATTCACCCACTGACTATCACATGGATGGTAGTCCCCTACATACATATCACATTGTACATGTTTGCAGTACACACATATGTCGCACCCACTCCTGTGGTTACCGTATTGCCATTGTGGCATGGATATCCTTCTACGTGGCCACACCTATTTGTACTGGGTGTGTAACTGGTACATAGGCACCCATTGTACCTCTGAATGCAAGACATCTACACACATTCAAGGGTACACCACCCCATTTAGGGTGTACCTTACACAACAGCTACAGCTTTACATGCCACAACACATGCCATGACGTTTACTGAGCTCCAACAGTTTAAATATGGGGCTGCACTATGGACAGCACATCTGTACACATTTGCATACTACATACTCAGGGGTGACCTCTGCTGATCAGACAGGGCCCATGTCCACAACATTATTGATGGATATACTCCTCATACGCAACATAAGCAGAGGCCACTGTGAGCAACATGCTCATGGATATGTGCACACACACCACAATGAGTGGGATGTGCTTCTGGGTTACATTCCCAAACTGGACACTCACCATGCTGTGGAACATAAGTCCTATGTACATCACGCAGGGACACTCAGTAGCACTGTTCATGTGATACCTCCCTTGATGGTTGGGGGACACATGTAGGCCTGGGATCACTGCAGTGGCTGTACTGTGCAGTGGTGCAGGTGACACCTGGCTCTGCTCTTCACAGGACACTACCCTGGAGAGGTGCCACTAGTGTGAACACTGTAGTTGTGCTTACACATAGACTTGCCAGACTGCATAGTACCCCACTATGCACCTGTGCAGCTATTACATGTCCTTTGTGCATGGTTACTTGGTAGCCCTTCCATTTAGATTAGCTATCATGCTATTACTATGTCCCATACCTACAGGCCATATGTATCCTGTTATTGTACATACCAATAGACGATACCTGTGGTATGCATGATATACCTGTTATGCTGTGTAGAATATCTGTCATATCTACCTATAATACTATACATTACACATATTTCACATAGTATCCCATAATGCAAAGCATACTTGCACAGTGGGACCACCTTACGTATGTCATTAACGTTATATGCCCATACACATGCGTGCTGTGACAGTATATCAACATATACTATCCCCCACTATGGCACGTCCTTGTTGGACATACCCTACCATTGACGGCGGGTTGTATGGCATTGTTCTGTTTAATGCCCTCATGTAGCATCCCTTGTGGTGTCTGTGCTGTGTACCTTGTGTCCCACTGCTGGATGCACAGTTTCTACAAGCATTAGTATGCTCAGCAAGACATCACTACATAAATACCTTTCCCCACTTTATGCATTGCGGACACGTTTAATTAATGCAAACCAGGCTATACATACAGTAAAACTAATTAATACAGATCATGCTATACATAACCTTACATATCGGGCATTCTACATGCCTTGTTGTTGTTACGGCGTTTCGTTTCTATCTCTCTCACAGTATTTCAACTGTTATTCAGTATGAGCATACGGTTTGAATGTCTGGCAAGTCATCCTTATATACGTTGATACGTGGATTCTTCCCGCCAATTCGTGTTCCTGAGTGACTAATTACTTGCATATCAGCTGTGCAGCTACTCCATTCGCCAATTATGCGGCGACAGTGGGGTATAATTGGATTCTCCACTTGGGCGTTGCCTATTTGTCCTACCTTCGGGGAGACGGTCTGTATTGTGTTTTGTTATGTGTAACTGCAACTGCTATGCATGGAGACAAGTATAGTTTGGATTCATGTCCCCCATGGATTGTGTGTGACAGGTAGAGTATTTGGTTCAACATGTGGGTGTACCTGTCATCCCGATGTCTGATAACAGAGTATTGCAATCAAAACCTGTAACATGGCTGTTTGTTCCATTATACAACGCCTGCAATTTTGCATGACGCCTTTAATTGTGTCTCTCACATGGTATGTTGAGGGTTCTGCAGATGTAATTGACTGACTGGATGTTTGTGCTGCTATTACAGTTTGTATTGCTTTAGTTTCTAGTGTGGGGGATGTCGGTGGTTGTACGTAACATATACGGTTTGTGGGCCTTGCATTTCTACATAATCCGCATATATGTGTGTGGGCTCCGTCCCTAATTAGAGAGCTAACAGTTAGTAGACTTATGTTACGGGATTGTACGTTGGGCCGTTGTTAATTGGTTTCTATATCATCTGCAGGTGAGCTTGCTACTTGTATACCTCCATAATTGCAGCGATATATCAGGGGATATGTGTAAGTGACAGCTATCCCTTGTATTTCTGTCCCAGATATTTGCAGTCATTGTGGTTGTGTTGTTAAAAGAGCCTGTTTGCCATGGGTTGCCACCTTTTCATATGGTCATTGTTGGACACTTGCGGGACACAAAGCAGTGTTTACAGGCCAACACGTAGCCACGGTCAGTACACAGGTAGCACATACTTTTATCCTCACTACATACCTATTGTTGTGTGACTTTGGCTACTTATCATATTGCATGTAACATTTAAGTTTCTTACATACAGGCATAACTATTAAATACGACTGTTACATTATATATGGGACATATTTATGTCCTACCATCTCGGACATTTGCCCTTTGTACTGTTTTATGTCAGGACACACCTGCCCAGGGTGGGGCTGTCCCTCCTACTGTGGTACAGGTAGTACCCGTATGCCTACGGCTAGCTATACCCACACCTACCATACTGATCTTCCTCTGACTTGGCACCAACATACACATGTTGCGGACACACACACACATTATAGTCACACAGAGACGCACACGGCACCCTCAACACACACTTACACAGACTACGGCACTCACAGACACAGTTGAACACAGTACCTACGTGGACCGCGACACCAGCAGCAGTGACTAACTGTCCCTTCATATCATCATACTATTACTCGCGGATGTACTGTTCCGGTACTGTGTTCTATCGGTCTTTCAGCCTTGTGGTTACGCATGTCGGTATGTTACACATTCCATGGTTGGCGGTATCCTATTTATTTGTACCTCCAAGATGTTATGAATGTCGTTGAACTATTATATTTGCAGATATCGCTGAATCCATCTATATCACCATATATCCCTCTATTGCCCTTTCTATCTGTATTATATATATGCATATGTGTACATATATATATATATATATATATATATATATATATATCTATATATATATATATATATATATATATATATATATATATATATATATATATATATATATATATATATATATATATATCTGGCGGGGAATGTGACAGGCACACAGCACCACCATAAGCTGTAAGACTCATGTACTGTTCAGGAGTAGGCATTCCGTGCTCTACTGGCTGTTGTGTTTACAATGTTTGAGGGCTGCCTATGTAGGAGTCACACATTGGGCCACCTATACATTACAATTTACAGGTGGTCATGTTTGTGTGCCATCCATTTTACTGTGTGTGCAGGTGGAGAGGTGTCAGTCCGTAGGGGCCTACACTGTCAGAGTATGTGCTATACGTTCCCTCTTTGCCAAGGCGTAGGCATATTGGGCATGCCTCCGTCTGCCTACTGGGGCTGGCACAGTGTGTTCATGGTCTGAATCCCTCTGTGCCTGTAATGGCCTTGGCAATTGCGGTGGGCTATGAGGGCCTTCACCATTTTGTCCCTGCTGCAGCTGCTTCCGCAGGATCATATTATGTAGCATGGCACATACTATGACGATGTGGGCACACGTGCCTGGAGAGTACTGCAAGGCTCCACCAGATGTATCCAAGCACCGGAACCGTGATTTCAGCATCCCGAACACACGCTCTATGATGATTCTGGTTTGTGCGTGTGCCTCATTATGGCGTTCTTGCATGGGTGTGTGTGCATTTCTGATGGGAGTCATCATCCACGGCTCCAGTGCATAGCCAGCATCCCCCACGAGATGGCCATGTGGGATGTCCCCCCTGACAAATACCTGATACAGCTGTGAGGCATGCCAGATATGGGAGTCATGGTAGCTTCCAGGGCTGCCAGCACACACATCCATGATCATGCCCTGGGCATTGCACACGACCTGCCAGTTGATGGAGTGAAATCCCTTGCGGCTTATGTAGTGCCTACCCTGCTCACCGGGTGGTGACTTGATTTGTATGTGCATGCAGTCTATCGCACCCAGTACCTCTGGGTATTGTGCCACACGGTGGAAGTGGCGCATATTGCTGGCCAACTCCTCCTGAGTTCTGGGGAAGTATATCTGCTCATTGGCATGTGGTAACATGGCATCCAGGAACTGGTGTAGTACCCTGGATGCTGATGCCTGTGAGATACCCATTATATCTCCAGTTGGCCTTTGAAATGTACCTGTGGCCAGTATTCGCAGGCTTACACATACCTTCGTGTCCACTGGTATGGGTTCCCCTCTGTTGTTTCTGGTTCTCAGGCGTGGCCGGCACAGCTCCACTATTTGCTGTAAGATGTCCCTGTCACCCTGTAATGCTCTACTATTTCCAGGTCATGTAGCCCCTGGTAGGTTACCCATGGTCTGAACACTCTCCTTCTCCTCCGAGGCCTGCGGTGGTTGTCGGCATCATCCTCCACAACACCGTCAGTCTCTAACACATGCTGATGAATCACAGCTATGGCAGCTCCCAACATGTACATTTTAAAAGTTCCCCGTGTGTTTACACCTATGGTGCGGTGTTTGGGAATACACAGGTGTGTGTTGGGTGCTTTCACACTTTATACTATTGTGCTGTGAACACCAATGATGTCATAGGGTGTGTATGTACAATCGTAGCTACAGGTTATCTTATGTGTTTTACTGCCGAAACTACTATTGTGGTGCCTTTGGTGTTAAATTACATTTGCCTGCCGTGGATTACCTCTTGACCTTCCCTTTACATTTCTGCGCATTGCACCTACCATTTTCTGGCGTGCATCCTGCAGCCTACTTTCATTTGTACTTTCCTGGACCTGGCGTATCTTGCGTTATGTGTGCTACTGCCGGTCTGCTGTCGGTTTGCTTTGCTCTGCTGTGTCAGGTCTCCTATCTTTGCAATCCAATACCTCCCCTCCTTTGCATTCAAATGCCTCCCCTATCCTGTTTTGCAGGTTTCTGCAAGTGGACTTGTCAGCTGCCGTTGTTTGGCCTTCGTGGGTTGATTGCTGTTGATTGTTCATTAGTACTCCAATTACCCTACTTCCGCATTTCCTTCTTTTCTTCCCCTGACCTTCCTGTTTCTGCTATTGTTTGCGGCACGTGTGTCTGATTACTGGGTTTCGGGCACATTTTCATCCTCGTACACATGCGCTTTTGGCCACCATGTATGCTCTCAGCTAAACAATTCCTCCCCACCCCTGTCCTGCAGCTTTGCTTAGCAAAGGACAGGCCAGATTTGCAATGCTCCAATGTGCTTAGTGCTACGGTGGCACACCCCTCTGCTGATGTCATGTATCTTCTCTGAGCCACTCCTCTGTGTTATACTGCTGCGCCGTATGGTACAACCTTCATCCAGCGGGACATTTGTGATTCAGTATTATCTGCCTCATTTGCATGGCATTGACTACTAATTCATAGTTACCGCGCCGAACACTATCGCAAGCCCTTAGCAACCCTTGCACCTTGGTTGTGGTGTTCCATGCCTACCATTGTGTATTATGCTGTAAACCTGATTTCTATTACGTTGCGATTTTATGACATTTTTATATTATTTCTTTGTGTTACAGCTTCCGCACACATGCCCTGCGGTTATGCTGTGCGTTACTGTGGACATGACATTAAATGTTGTTATTTACACGTTGTGCATCTTTTCTTATGCCATTGGCTGTGTATTTCGCCATTGGCATATGTTAACGTTGTGATACCTGGGTCTGGCCCTCTTCCATAGCTCCGATGTTCTGTTTTGGAAAATGTAAACCATGTTTTTTGGTTTACATTTCTGTGGGCTTACGCTACGCCTGCACCACTTCATGAATCGCTAAATGCCTTCATTTGCATGGTGCAACACTGCACATGGGGTGATTTGCATACCTACGCCAGGGGCTGCGCAGATCTGGCGTACGCCGGTAGTGCACGTGGAATTGGATCGTACCTGAATCGCTCGGTGGCCATATTTGGTGTTATAACGCCTATGCTATGCGTGCGACTGGCGCAAGCTTCATGAATCCCGGGGATAGTAAAAATATATTAGAAAGAGAACAACGAAAAAGGCAAAATAAAACACTATATACAATTCTGGAGAGCATTCTTTTGGCAATTCACAGTATTAATAAGTAAAAATCATAACTTTAGTTCAATTGTAAATATAATGGGGGAGAGAGATTAGGATAGATTAGTATAAATGGGGAGGAGTTGATAGGAAGAGGTTATACAAAGTGGTAGAGATCGTAGGATTGCCAGGTGAAGATGAGGAAGTGGTGATAGGTAGAGAATCTGTACAAATAGGGGTGGAAAAAATAGACAAGGAGATAAGATTTATTTTCAACAGGGGGTATAGCATAAGAAGAGGCACGAGTCTGATAGGTGGCCTTTCAGAAGATTCTTGAAGAAAGGCTGGTAGATTACAGTTCTAATAACTTGTAAATAGAATTGCATTTTTTTGGCAACAGAGTAGCAGTAAAGCCTATTTCCAGTTGCTTTTTGAGGTTTATAGATGGTGAGAAGTTATCATTAGAATGAAGGTCTGTTTGGGTGACAAGAAGAAGGAATAGAGCTTAGTGCAGGACAGGCATGGGATTTATAAATTATGTTGTGGGCAGTAGCTAGTTGTACAAAGTATGGGTGGTTTGGTACACTTGTAACAAACATATATTTTATTCTTAATTGTCAAAGCAAGTTTGGAACCCTCCAGCATTTTTTAATATTTATCCCTTTCCTAAAAAAATCACTTTTGGGGTACTCCCCACAATCTTACTAAAATGACTGGAAAGAGTAAAAATATCCTAATTACTATTATTAATGTTCCAAATAGGGTTGCAATCAATACTGTAAGAAAGATATAAAGCCCTAGTGTTTTAACAGCAAAACTATTAATCTGTGGGATGTCCCCATTCCTCAATAATTCCTTTTCTGAACTACTTTAACAGCATTTATATCCTACAAGGTATTGGGATACTCCCTCCTCGCCTCAGGAGCATATTCTTTAACACATCTATTTTCTGGAAAAATTCTATATCCTCGGATATCATTCATGCCAAATGAACCAGTTGTCCCTTGATCAAAGATTTTGTTCTGAAAATATGGATCACAGCTAGAGAAATGTAAAAAGGAATTTGAATAAGTAGGATTCCTATAAAGAGATGGAACAAGCTTACAAGAGTAACAGTCCTTATAAATAAATAAGTAGTTTGTGATATGAATTAGTGTAAGTAAATCTCAAAAACTAACCAAGAAGAGACTTTGCTGTGTGAATTATGTTATGCACCTAGTTCAGTAATACAAATAGAACTGTAAAATATGTAAAAATAGTAGGTAGTTCATAGCTGAGTTCATAGGTTCATAGGTTGGTACTAGGCTATCTGCCCGAAGGCATTTATAAGCCTAGCCAGAATGTGTTGGCTTTTGCCGCCCCCTTAGATTAGTTCCCTGTGCCTCTGTCCAGCAGAACCACTGAAGTGATCCCTGAGGTAAACCTTCTGTTTCCCATCCACTTGTCAAGGTTTCTTTTGAAGAGTGTTAGCGAGGAGCTCTGCCTAACGTAGATTGTGATCTTGTTCCAAAGCATGGGAAGTCTCTGGGACAGGAATCTATCCCTCCAGCATGTCCTATTTATTGTTGTGGTGAGGTTTAGATCCCTAGAGCATGTGGCTCGATGGGGATAAGGTTTTTTTTTAGGTGGAGCATGTCTATCAATTCTGGGTTGAACAGACAGAGATCACCTCTGAGTAGGTGGTATGCAACCAAGTACAACTGGAGTTTCTTCAGTCAAGCTGCATAGGGCATATGTTTGAGGCCAGTGATCCTCTTGGTGAGGTACTTCTGTGGTCTTTCCAGCTGTTGCAGGTGTCTTGTAAGGTACATCCCAAATGGGGCATTGTACTCTATGATGGGTCTGATGAGTGATGAGTAGAGGGGCACAATAACCTCTTTTGATCTGGATGCGAGCCATTTTGTGATTAGGTGGGCCACGTAGAAGGATTTTCTAACCACTTTGGCAATGTGATTATCAAAGGTGAGATTACTATCTACTTGGGTCCCCAGATCCCTTATTACATCTTCCTTATTTAGGGGACTACCACCTATGTGGTAGTTTGTGGGTACTTTGTTTTTTCCAAAGGGGATGACTATGCACTTTTTGGCATTTAGCTTGAGGCCATGATTTTGACACCAGGTATTCTTCTCAGTGAGACCCCTTTGGAGGATGTCTGTGTCAGCCGGAGAGTCAATTATAGCCCCTAGTTTGCAGTCATCTGTGAACTTGGTCAGCCATAGTCCTCCTGTGCTTGCCTGTACCTCTGAGAAGTATATTTGCCGAACAGGAGGGGTCCTAGGACTGAGCCCTGGGGAATGCCACTTGTAACCGTTTTAGAGTCAGACCTAGCTCACGCAACTCTCACCATGTGGTTTCTGTCCATGAGCCAGTTGGCAACCCATCTTGTGACGTTCTGGTTTATGTTCAGGCTGGTGAGCTTGTCTATAATACCAGAATGGGGAATGGTGTAGAAGGCCTTAGCAAGATCTAGGTAGGCTGTGTGTACCACCTTTCCCTCATCTGTAGCCTTGGTAACTGTCTCAAAGAAGTCCATCAGGTTTAGGAGGCATGATCTGCCCTTAATAAAGGCAAACTGTGTAGGGTCCAGTGTTTGGAGGCTCCCAATGTCTCTGTTAATGAGTTCCATGATGATGCGCTCCATAGCCTTGCAGACCAAGCTAGTCAGGCTTATAGGGCTATAGTTTCCGGGGTCTGTTGTGGCTCCACCTTTGTGGAGTGGAATAACTATTGCTGTGCACCACTCTATGGGTATGTAGGCTGTGGAGAGACTGAGTTTGAATAGTGTGTTTAAGTGAGGGGTTAGTTCGTCTTTGAGCTTGTGTGGGTCCCATTGATGCTGTGTTTTTGGCTTTGGAGAGGGTTGTTTTAACCTGCGTGTCTGTGATTTCAGGGACTCTATATTCTTCTGGTATGGTTATGGGCCCTTTTGGGGGTGAGAGGGGGGAGAAGTTTGCGCTGAACCTGTCTGCCAGGATGTTGGCGATATCGGTCGGTTCAGTGTATTTTGTGCCATTCTGCATTAACTCTGAGCAGATCTAAGCATTGCGACTTAGATTCTTGACATAGCTAAAGAATGCCTTGTGGTAATCTTTGGAGTCCTTGGCAATTTTTCTTTCAAAGCTCGCCTTGGATGATTTTATGAGGGATCGTAGTTTCTTGCTGATACTGATCAGGGATGTCTTCCCTTCTTGGGATTTTACTCTTTTCTGTACTAGTTTCCTCCTTATATTGTATAGCTTGTTTATGGCAGGAGTCCAGCAGACTGGTTTCCTTTTCTTGGAGGAGTGTCTTGGTTTTGCTTGGGATGGCATAATCCATGCATTCTTGTAGCTGCCCATAGAATGCATTAGTAAAGGATTTTGCAGCTTGGACAGTGTTATCCTTCAGAATGGGGGCTTTGAAACTTTCCACCTCGGTCTTAAGTAATGTGAAGTTTGCTTTTGAAAAGTTTTTCATGGTGGTTTTCTTGTCCAGGGGTGGGGGCGGAATATGGATATCCAAAGTGATTTGTTTATGGTCAGATCTAACCAGCGAGTGGTTGACCTCTGGTGTGGAATACCGGTCTCCCATGTTGGTGATGACCAGGTCCAATATGTTGTCACCTCTGGTGGGAGTGTTGACCAGCTGAACCAGGGCACTTGCATTTATAAATTCTAGGAAAAGTTGGGCAAGGGAGTTAGTACTTGAGTAGTTCTCCCGGTTAATGTTTGGGTAATTGAAACCACCCAATATTAGGGTGTTTGGTAGGACCTTTATGTTTCCCAGTGTTTCCAGAAATGCAGAATGGGGTTCCTGGGACATGGTGGGTGATCTGTAGCAAGCTACAATTTGAATTGCAGTTTTGCCCATTGTTAGTTGCACGTGGATGATCTCTGAATCATCGTGCTGTGCCACTAACCTGGAAGTGTGGATATACTTGATGAATATGGATACGCCCCCCACCTTTTGTATTTTCATTTGAGTTCTGTGGCTGAAATGTATGGTATGAGTTGTAGCCTGGTAGTGCTGGAGTGCTCTCTGGAGCCTTAAACCAGGTTTCTGTTACTGCACATATATTGATTTTCTCCATACTGAGGAGTGCCTCGAGTGCATGCATTTTGAGGTTTAGACTTCTGGCATTAAGTAGCATTACCCTTAGTTTTTTGTTACTTGTGCTATTTACGGCAGTGGGTTTGTCTTTTGAGCCTTGCCTAAAAAAGGCACTATGGGGGTGGCAAGAGCCTTGGCTAGTATTCAAAAGCCTAAGGGTGACAGGTGCAAGCCATCTCTTGCGAAGCAGCATGGCTTGTCGAGCATGTCATCCCAGGCGGACAGACACTGGATCCCCTTTGAATGACACCAGAAACTTAGCCAATTATTGAAATCGAGAATTTTTTCTTTATACCGTGGTATCATTCTTGGTGAGAGCAGGATGCTACTCAAGGTCAGGATTATACTGGCCTGGGCTAAGTGATCAGAGAGCTCTTCCATGTCTCTCTTCATTTAGTCCAGGGAGGTACGGCTCAGGTCATTCACACCAACTTGAACAATGACAGAGTCATATTTGTACTTGTTCTGGAGTGACCTGAGTGACTGTGTTATGTGGCGGATCCTGGCACCCGACAGGCAGCTAACAGTAACCTTCTCCTTATTCAGCCTAGTGAATGGGACGTCAGTGTGCCTGACTATAGAGTCACCTATTACTAGTATGTTGGGTATGTTATTTTGCCTTAAGGGCTGTGATTGCATGGCACACTGGTTTTGTGAAGTATGTGTTTCATGGTTTGTGTTGGGAGGTGTAGGTTGCTTGGATGTTTGCTTTGAAGGTCTCTGTTGGTTTTGCAGATTTTTATTTAGAGCCTCCGAGTATGTTTTCATGTATTTATGTGTGTTTTTTGCCGGTACTGGTTTAATGGGTCTATGTAAGACTGGTGGTGTGATGCAAGTATTTATCTTCTCCTCTTGACTGTCTGATCCATTCTTGGGTTGAGAGAGCTTAGCCTCTAGTTTGGCTGTATAACTGCATCTCTCGCATGTATTAGTGTTTGGTGCTAAGAGGAGTGGGTTGTCTGTGTACATGAGGCAGTTGTAACATTGCCTCAAAATGCTCAGATTCACCAGTTGGACTGGAGAGTACACCTGAAATTGCCCTTTAGACATGCCTGGATAGGTACAGTGAACTGTTTTACTGGATGGCTGGTAAGGTCGAGTAGAGATCCTTGTCCTTCTGTACAGTACAGGAGGGTCTAGTGCTAGGGTTTATAAGTGCTTGCTATAAGTTTTGAGCAAGTGCCGGGCTGAGAAATGAATGGCTTGAGTGCTTAAGTTGAAAGTTTATCTAGTTCCAAGGGAAAAATTGAAGAGGAGACTTTGTGGAGCCGGGAATAGTTTTACCCTAGCTAACAGGTGTTGCCCAGCTCGCAAAACCGGGCAAATACGGTATTTATAGCAGGGAAATGAAAAAGATAGAAATTAGCCCAAAATGGCCAATAAACTACTAATTTCTGGGCTGAAACCACTCCTCCAGGAACAGATAGGCTGCTCAAAGCTCCCCTCTCTCACAGGTGAACAGAGAAACTTTCTTCTATGCAAGTAAGGTATGGGCAAACACAGAAACTTGTAACACAGCCCTGAATTCAGCACTAACCTGAAAACTGGACTATACTAGCTTAGAAAGGCAGGAAGCAAGAATATATATATATATATATATATATATATATATATATATATATATATATTTTTTTTTTTTTTGAGAAAATAAAGCAGATACACTCAAAAAAACAGTTTAAAAGCACAGAAAAGGATACTTATTGTTATATATCGCAGATCAGAGTTGTAGTCAATGCCTCCAGTAATAAAGTAGGAAGAAACACAAATACAATAAAAGCAGATGAATAAAGTGTAATTTATATATATATATATATATATATATATATATATATATATATAAAAACAATAGAAAATAAATAAACTGACTTAAACAAGTTACCCAATTAACCAGAGAAAGGCTCAAAACTGAGCCCAGTTCCAGCAGTCTTCAATCAGATAAGTTCTAACTGCACACCCTCCTTACTAGGGTGCAGGGGAACCTTCTCCAAAAAAAGATGGCCTGGATCAGTGCTCAAGTTATACAAACAAAGCTAGATTCAGCAGGCCTGAATCTGGTCTATGCTACAGCAACAAATCACACCAATTTCAGAAAGAAACAGTTCAAATAAGCAGTCACAATAAGCCTGTGACCAGAAATTCCAAGCTCAGAAGGGCAGAATTCAGCCTCTCCTCCCACAAGAGTGCAGACCACAAACCTTCTTAATGTAGAATAACTGGCCTGAAGCCCAAGTGCTTAAGCCAGAACTAATACACTTTTAGAATAGCAGACACTGGGCCTTCAATCAGCAATTCCCAGCTTAGAATGATGTAAGCTACCTGTCCTGCCACAGCAGTGCAGACCACAAACCCTCTTAATGTAAAACAGCCTGTATGAAGCCCAAGTGCTTAAACCAAAAGACTTAAAATAACAGTTACAATTTAATTGGGCTACAACCAAGCAGTAATAAATGCAGCAGAATAAATAAAATTGAGTACTTTTAAAAAAAGCAAAATAAAGTAGGAGGAAACACAAATACAGTAAAAGAAAATGAATAAAGTGCAAAAATTTTTTTTTTTTTTTAAGTGCAAGAAGAGGGGAAGGAAGAACCTAAGTGGGTTGGCCTTCTCAAATCTTCTCTCTGTATTAAGTACAGTGAACACTACACTCAGAATATTATCTAACTGTATTCGGTTAAGTGAGCAAATGAGATGGACCCAGAAGGAGTGTTCTAATGCAGACTTACAGGAGGGACAGGCAATTCCAGAGCCACCAACACTAATACCAACACAGGAACAGGGAGGGAGGGTGAGGAACTAACTGCAGAGAGACACACAGCACACTGTTCAGAAACACACAATTGGGAAACAGAAAAAATGAAAATACAGTACTTTTAAAACTGCAAGTTTGTACTTAACAGAAGACTAAAATTCACTACAGCAAGTTCCACTTAGCTTCAGCTTGTAATGCAGATGTTTGTAGCCAAGCAAGTCTCTCAGGAGTTGAGCATAAAATGATTTCTCAAACTTTGTGGCTAGCACTTAAAGTACAGAGGAATCCCTCTAGGCTATTAAATATCAGATAACAAAGAAGTGATAACACCACCCACTCTTATAGCAAAATAACTGCAGAGAGACACATAGCACACTATTCAGAAACACCCAATTAGGAAACAGAAAAAATGAAAATACAGTACTTTTAAAACTGCAAGTTTGTACTTAACAGAAGACTAAAATTCACTACAGCAGGTTTCACTTAGCTTCAGCTTGTAATCATATCCTTTATTGAAACACACAAACGAGCGATCCTAGAGGAGTATAATGAACAGCATCAAAAACATTCATTATTTATATATAATATGGTTATTTGGAGCAAGGGAATGGTTACAGAGGGTGGTTCTGTTAAAAGCAATGTTGTTGTGTCCTTCGGCTTTTCCCGGTTAGGGGTTGCCACAGTAGAACTCCGGTCCGCTAATGATTGGTAGTTGATTTTTACGTGCAGAGTTACCAGCCCCGACGCACAACCTTCAACGAAGGTATGCCCATTCACGCATGTCTCCACGCAGAAGACGCTCTAGCTGAGAATCAAACCAGTCAGCGTCTTACTGTGAGGTGACAATGCTACCGCAGTGCCACCATCGCGGGTTTTGCATTAAACTCATTCCTTTATCCAAGACCCTTCCCCAACACCATAGTGTAACGTGAGACTGTGCTACCTTAGAACTGAAACTAAAAAGCTACAGACAAATTAAAATATATAATATAAGAACAGCTTATTAAGGCTAACCTACTAATCCAAACTTTATTAATTAAGAAACAAACTCACTAACAAAATAACTAACTAATTAACTAACAAAATAATCTACCACTAGACATCTATCAGAATAAATATTAATGCTTATAAACTGAAATGCTTTTGTACCAAATAAATACTTCATCAGGCTTGTGTGTAAAAAAACATATCATAATATTAATGAACATGTATAAATCTACAAGTGAACACCTAAATAGGCTAAAAATCATAGCTATAATTGCTAAGGTGGAAATACAGTGAAACTTGTTAAAAATAAAGCATTAAGGCCATGGGGATCTGTTCAAGTGTGGCATCTAATAAAGCATTTCGTTTGACGGAGTAAAAGTGCACTCAGGAGTATCACAAAACAGCACCAATGTCAGTTATTTTCATTGGAAAATATTTACAATGTTTGATATTTGTTTATAATATTAGTGTGTAATGTCAGCATTAATCAGCCCCATATCAGACTTTTAATAGTCCTTTAAACAGTGGGCAGTTTTCTGAGTTCTAGTATGCTTTTTATGGAGCAATAATAATTAAGCTCAGATTTTCTAAGAGTTGAATTTCAGCTGCCACAGTAGTTCATGTGTTTCTAAAAGATTAGAGATGTCTCCTTCCAGTTCCACAATGTCCACATGGTCAATAATTTGAAATTTAAAGCCAGTGTGTCTTTCATGAAGCTGTGAGTGCCAGGCCAGTGCATTATTCTTGAACTCAGCTGTAATATCAGAAAGATAGCCAGAAAGCCTTCTTATAAGTCTGTTAAGCCTTTTTCCCACATAACATGCTTCACAGTAATTGCAAATTGCCCTGCAAACCACCTGCATTCGTTTTAACCAATTTCAAAAGCTCTGTAGTTGTGTTAATATAGTTAACAAATTGCTGTAATTCAACAATAGAATCTACCCAAAATAGTTATATCATCTAGGAACTTTAAATACAGATTCCAGCATTTTTTAAATAATGAATTAAAGACAAAATGTTGTTCCCAGTATTCCATGATTAAGTTTGCATAAATTGGGGGCAAGCCACCACCCCCCCCCCATGGTTACCTCTGTTTTCTGATGGTAAATTTCTCCTTTAAAAAATACAAAATTATTATATAACACCACTTCCATCAATTGTGTCAAAACTTGTGTCTCCCAGGTAGAAATCAGGGGAATCCCAAGCATTAATTCAGAAAACAAATTTAACCCATTATTGTGGGATATAGAAGAAGTCATTGCTGCAAGCAACCCAATTCTTTGGACATCTTTATCAGATTCTGAGAAGTCAATGCCAAATAGAAGTGGGCCCAGCACAGAGCTCTGGGATACTCAGCTGGTGACTGGTCTCCTGGTAGAAGTGGTCTCACCAATCCTGACTTCTTGAGTTCTGTCTGTGAGCCAGCCAGCAATCCAGCAAGTTAAATAGAGATTTATGTAACAAACAAAAACTCCAAATGTGGAAAAGAATTAGATTTATAAAATAAAGCAGCCAGGCAGTTAAAAAAAAGTGGAACATTTCAGAGATATAAAATATCAAAGGGAGGATAAAATAATTTCTGCACATTTTAAAATAAAACATGATAGTAATGCTGCTTTATTGGTGGCCGCGGTGGTGCAGTGGTGAGCGTTGCCACCTCACAGCAAGAGGTTCTCCGGTTCGATCTTCAGCTGGGGTGCCTCCTGTGTGGAGTCTGCATGTCCTCCCTGTGGTCGCATGGGTTTCCTCCAGGTGCTCCAGTTTTCTCCCACAGCCCAAAGGCATGCTGCAAGTGGATTGGACACTCTAAATTGGCCCTAGGTGCATGTGTGTGCCTTCTGTGGAAGGTTGGGTGCTGGGCTGGCAACTCGACACCATAAAACTCCACTGCCAATCATGAATGGACAGGTGATCCACTGTGGCGACCCCTAACCGGGAAAAAGCCGAAAGAAGAAGAAGAAGTGATGCTGCTTTATTAAAGGGTACTGTATTGGAACAAATTAATCGCACTTGGGGGATGAAGTTATGTTGAAAGAAAAATTATTGTATAAAGAATGTGTTTATATTTTAAAATACAAAACACTGGTCCCTAAGGGGCTGAATAATTAACTAAACTGGAAATGTCTGCTTTAAGCATTAAGTGTTTTTAATTGCATGATTGGATGTAATTTGTGATTGGATTGTAATTTGTGAGTGAGCTGTATAAGGGTGAAGTGTTATGGGTATCTGTTCATATTCCAAGAAGGTGGTGACACTGAGGCACTAGAATAAAGTACTGGCTTTTTACTACCTGGCTGCTTTATTTTACAACATCTAATTATTTTCCACATTTGGAGTTTTTGGTTGTTGCATCAATTTGGAGCATGGAGGTACTGGTATAATTAGAGATTTATGCCTACTTCTGAGAGTTTGTCAACAATACCTGAGTGAAGTATTGTATCATACTCCTTGACCACGTCAAGGTAGGTTGTGTGCACCATTTTTCCTTCATCCATAGCCTTGGTGACCCCCTTGAATAAATCTACCAGGATGAGTAGACAAGACCTTCCCGTGAAAAGCCAAACTGGCATGAGTCCTGTACTTGTAGGTTGCCAATATCCTTGTTAATCAATTCCATGATAATATGTTCCATGGGTTTGTATGTTAGACTTGTCAGACTGATGGGTCTGCAGTTCCTGGGGGTTGGTTGATGGTCCACCCTTGTGGAAAGGGATAACCATTGCGGCCCTCCAGTGACTCAGTACCTAACCTATTTTGAGGTTGTAGTTGAACAGTGTCTTTAGTGGTCCTGCTAGGTCATGCTTGAGGCTATTTAAGAGGTTATTTAAGAGGTGACTGGGGAATTTGTTGGAGCCCAATGAAGCAGTGTTTTTGGCCTTGACGAGACCCACTAGGACCTGCTCCCTTTTGATAGTTGGGGAGATATGCTAGAAGGGATTTCACAGGGATTATTGGAGGGGAGTGGAGGGTGAAGTTAAAACCAAATTTATTATCTAGAAGATTTGCTATGTCACCCTGGTCAGTGAAGGTTGTGCCATTTACCTCCAGATCTGCACACTGCTATGTGCTATCTTTAAGGTGACTGACATAACTGAAGAAGGTTTTGTGGTTGTCCTTAGCCTGGGAGGCTATCCTGACTGCATAACTGGCCTTGCTAAACCTTATTACATGACTTGGTTTCTTATTTATTTGAATTAGAGGACACTCGTCTGTGTGAGAGTTGCTCTTTCTGATTTTGGCCATGACTTTTTTATGTTGTTATATGCCCTGTTAAGATTAGCATTCTACCAGTGGGGCTTGTTTTTGGTACTAGATCTCGGTTTGCTTCTGGTAGGTATGCCAGCCTGAATACAACCATTTATTTGTCTGTACAGAATTTCTTTGAACAATTCTGCATAGGTAGCTGTGCTCTCAGGGTTTGTGGGAGCCTTGAATTTTGACCTACTGTCGTTGTTGCTAAGATAAATCAAGGCACTTCCACCTATAGGCCCCGTCTGTGTGTTGTTGTTATAAATGTTTGGAAGGCACTGTAATCTTGCACTGCCGGAGTACTTTCTGCAGCTTTTAACCAAGTCTCAGTAACAGCAGAGATGTCTACAATCTCCAGAGAGAGGATATCTTCTAGGGTATGGAGTTGCTTTGATTCTTTTTCTCCTGTTTGTAGTTTTGCCATTTTTACATTGCCTAAAAGGGCTCTAAAGGGGTAGATAAAGTTTTAGCCAATATCCAAAAGCCCAGGGGAGACAGGTGCAGACCATCTTTGGCAGAGTAACATGGTCTGCTAACCAATGTCCTCCCATGCTGATAGATTTTGACCCCCTTGGAGTGACACATAAACTAAGCTAATTGTTAAAATCATCCTAAGTGAAGATAGTATGCTGCTCAATGCAAGGCATGTACTCATCTATGGCACATACTCAGAGTGAGACCAAGAGAGAGAGAGAGAGCTCTCTTTTCATATAGTCTAATGAGGTACATCTCGAGTCATTTACACCCACACGGCCTACGAAAGAATCAGATTGGTACATGCGGTGTAGCGACTTGACTGTGTGTGTGATATTATAGATCCTGGCTCTAGAAAAGCAACTAACCGTTATCTTCTCCTTGTCCAGCTTAGTGAGAGGGGCATCTGTATGTCATACAACAGAATCCCCTATGACAAGAGTATTAGGTAAAGTGTTTGTTTGCCTTATGGACTCTGTTCTTTGGGGACTATTGGGTATAGGCTTAAATGTGGTGTTAGGTGTTGATTTTCGTATGTGCCTTAGTGACTGCTGAGGATAGGTGCTGCTGTTAGATGGCTTAGAGGGTCTTTGAGGTTTGGGAAGGTTTCTTCTAAGTGCTTTAGCATAAGAAGGTCCATGTGTGTGTGTGTGTGTGTGTGTGTGTGTGTGTGTGTGTGTGTGTGTGTGTGTGTGTGTGTGTGTGTGTGTGTCTGGTGAGCGATCTGTGTGTAGGATTTAGTGTGTGTCATCTTCCTGACAACCTTGTTTGTAAGAAAGATTTCAGCCTTTAAGGATTAAAAGGTTGTCAGGGTACATGAGGCAATTGCTGCATTGTCTCTGGATGCTAATATCTATGAAGCTAGTTAAAGAGACATTAGGAAAGGGCATATCCATATTGTCAGGTCCTATATTAGGATAGGACGGTTATGGTTTAGGGACATCGTTTTACAGGTGGTCACCTATCTGATGTCTGGGATTAAGGCTAGCTGTTAGGTAGTACTATGATCTGTTCTTAGGGCTGTTCAACATGCTAACAAGCTGCCCTAAGTTTAGCTGTGCTCAAAGCCTCACTGTGTTACAGGTTAAAGTATTAAGTACTAGCCTTAAGTAAATTTTACAGTCTGAGAGTTTTATTTATTTATTTTATTTATATTATTGACTGGGGAAAGTCCGACTGAGATTTCAGTGGACGCCTGGGAAGAAAAGCTCCACATTTAAATTACTCATGATGTACGTTTATGATTGCATGGTAAAACATCTGTACATGAGCTTATTTGCATGGTTTTTAAATATTTCTTACGTGAACATAGTATTTTGACATATGCAAGAGAGAATTTAACATATATTGGCTACTTATTGAAAAGAAATATAAAATATAATAATAGTTAATGTATTTGCAGCATGGTGGCTACAGGGAAAATATGAAGCTGGACTGTTTTTGAGGTTAGTGATAATTCACAGATAGATAAGTATTAATATAGCTTAAAAACTCATGATAAGATAGACATGAAAGGAGAAATTATGGAAATGAGCAGGAAGATAAATCGACAGAAGGAATTGTAGTTAGCGGTCAGGAGTGAGAGAAGGAGGAAGAGTTTAAATAATTAGTGCAATATAAGGAAGGGCAATAAGGTACAAAGGATTGGGAAACAAAATGGCTGCAAGAGTTGGAGAAAAGAGATCTGAGTAATGCTAGCCAGGTAAGCAGGAAGAACAGAGCCATCTTTGACATAGCTGCTGTTTAAGCAAAATTTTGAAACAATTTAAGTTTTCTGTCAGTTTTAACTGTGTGGGGTATTTCATTGTAGACATTTTGAAATATAATGAGAATAGAAAGGGATTCCAGCAGTGCTGAGTGTCTTACTGATACATAGTAGGAGTTTATTGCTAGAGTGAAGGTATTTAGTGGGTGAATAGTACATCAGGGTATTTTGTAAGGCTGGGCATTTGTCTGGAGAGTACAATAGGTTGTGGGCAATGATTAGCTGTGAGTATGTCAGCTGGTTTGGAAGTTCAAGCCAGTTTAACTGTTTTAATGCAAAGCAGTGGTGTGTTTTATAAGGATGGATGGTTGCAAATTTAATTATTTTGTAGTAGCAGGGATCTAGTTTAGTTTACGTTTAGTGTCAATATTAGTAAGAACAGGGGAAGCATATAGTAGAGAAGAAGGAAGTATGTTGCTGCTAAGGTAATCCTTGCTTGATCTGTCAGTTGGTGTTTGGCCCTGTAGAGGGAGCTGAGGTTTTGGTGAGTATTCTTGATGGAATGAGGTATGTGGTGATCAAATCTAAGGTTGTCATCTATTATGACTCAGAGTAGTTTAGTTTGGCTTATAGTTTGTTTCTATCTTTGTGTTATTACTTGAGGTAAGAGAGGAGAAAGGCTAAGACTGTGGTAGTGAGGGTCGGAACTTTGAATGTTGGCAGTATGACTGGTATAGGGAGAGAGCTAGCTGATATGATGGACAGAAGGAAGGTTGGTATATTGTGTGTGCACGAGACCAGATGGAAGGGGCGTAAGGCTAGGTGTATCGGAGGTGGGTTCAAATTGTTTTATCATGGTGTGGATGGGAGGAGAAATGGTGTAGGAGTTATTCTGAAGGAACAGTATGCTAAGAGTGTTTTGGAGGTGAAAAGAGTGTCAGATAGAGTGATGTTTAAGAAGCTGGAAATTGATGGTGTAATGATGAATGTTGTTAGTGCATATGCTCCACAAGTTGGGTGTGCAATGGATGAGAAAGAAAAATTTTGTGAATTGGATGAAGTGGTGATGACTGTACCCAAGGTTGAGAGAGTGGTGATTGGAGCAGATTTCAATTGGCATGTTGATGAAGGGAACAGAGGGGATGAGGAAGTGATGGGTAGGTATGGTGTTAAACAAAGGAATGCAGAAGGTCAGATGGTAGTAGATTTTGTGAAAAGGATGGACATGGCTGTGGTGAATGCGTATTTTAACAAGAGGGAGGAGCACAGGGTGACATACAAGAGTGAAGGAAGATGCACACAGGTGGATTATATCTTATGTAGGAGGGCCAGTTTGAAGGAGATTGGAGACTGTAAAGTGGTGAGCGGAGAAAGCGTTGTTAGGCAGCATAGGATGGTGGTTTGTAGGGTGACGTTGGTGACCAAGAAGAGGAGGAGGAGTGTGAGGGCAGCACCAAGGATCAAATGGTGGAAATTGAAAAAGGGCAATTGTGAGGTGGAGTTCAGGGATGAGTTAAGGCAGGCACTGGGTGGCAGTGAAGAGTTACCAAATAGCTGGGTAACTACAGCAGAGCTAGTAAGGGAGACGGCTAGACAGGTGCTTGGTATCACATTTGGACAGAGGAAGGATGACAAGAAGACATGGTGGTGGAATGAGGAAGTACAGGAGAGTATACAGAGAAAGAGGAAGGCAAAGAAGAAGTGGGATTGTCAGAGAGAGGAAGAAAGTAGACAGGAGTATAAGGAGATGAGGTGCATAGCAAAGAGAGAGGTGGCGAAGGCTAAGGATAAGGCATATGAAGAGTTGTATGAAAGGTTGGACACTAAGGAGGGAGAAAAGGACCTGTACCAATTGGCTAGACAGAGAGACCGAGCTAGGAAAGATGTGCAGCAGGTTAAGGTGATAAATGATAATGAGGGAAACATACTCACAAGCGAGGAGAGTGTGTTGAGGAGATGGAAAGAGTACTTTGAGGGGTTGATGAATGAAGAGAATGAGAGGGAGAGAAGGTTGATGATGTAGGGATAGTGAATCATAAAGTTCAATGGATTAGCAAGGAGGAAGTAAGGATAGCTATGAAGAGAATGAAGAATGGAAAGGCTGTTGGCCCAGATGACATACCTGTGGAAGCATGGAGGTGTTTAGGTGAAATGGCAGTGGAGTTTTTAACCAGATTGTTTAATGAAATCTTGGAAAGTGAGAGGATGCCTGAGGAATGGAGAAAAAGTGTTTTGGTACCAATTTTTAAGAATAAGGGTGATGTGCAGAGCTGTAGTAACTACAGAGGGATTAAATTGATCAGTCACAGCATGAAGTTATGGGAAAGAGTAGTGGAAGCAAGGTTAAGAAGGGACGTCATGATTAGTGATCAGCAGTATGGTTTCATGCCGGGAAAGAGCACTACAGATGCGATCTTTGCTCTGAGAGTGTTGATGGAGAAGTACAGAGAATGTCAGAAGGAGTTGCATTGTGTTTTTGTAGACTTAGAGAAAGCATATGACAGGGTGCCTAGAGAGGAGTTGTGGTATTGTATGAGGAAGTCATTAGTGTCAGAAAAGTATGTAAGAGTGGTACAGGATATGTACAAGGGTAGTGTGACAGCGGTGAAGTCTGCAGTGGGAGTGACGGATGCGTTTAAGGTGGAGGTGGGGTTACATCAAGGATCAGCTCTGAGCTCTTTCTTATTTGCAATGGTGATGGACAGGTTGACAGAAGAGATCAGACAGGAGTTCCCATGGACTATGATGTTTGCAGATAACATTGTGATCTGTAGTGAGAGTAGGGAACAGGTGGAGGAGACCCTGGAGAGATGGAGATATGCTCTAGAGAGAAGAGGAATGAAGGTCAGCAGGACTAAGATAGAATACATGTGTGTGAATGAGAGGGGGGATAGAGGAATGGTGATGATGCAAGGAGTAGAGGTGGCAAAGGTGGATGAGTTTAAATACTTGGGGTCAATAGTTCAGAGTAACGGTGAGTGTGGAAGAGAGGTGAAGAAGAGAGTACAGGCAGGATGGAGTGGGTGGAGAAGAGTGTCAGGAGTGATTTGTGACAGACGAGTACCTGTAAGAGTGAAAGGGAAGGTCTGCAAGAGGGTAGTGAGACCAGCTATGTTATATGGGTTGGAGACAGTGGCATTGACAAAAAGGCAGGAGTTTGAGCTGGATATGGCAGAATTAAAGATGTTAAGATTTGCACTGGGTGTGACGAGGGTGGACAGGATTAGGAATAAGTATATTAGAGGGTCAGCCCAGGTTGGAAAGTTTGGAGACAAAGCCAGAGAGGGAAGATTACATTGGTTTGGACATGTGCTGAGGAGGGATGCAGAGTATATTGGGAAAAAGATGCTAAGGATGAAGCTACCAGGTAACAGGAAAAGATGAAGGCCTAAGATAAGGTTTATGGATGTGGTGAGACAGGACATGCAGGTGGTTGGTGTGACAGAGCAAGATGCAGAGGACAGGAAGAAATGGAAACAGGTGATCTGCTGTGGCGACCCCTAATGGGAACAGCCGAAAGAAGATGATGATGATGACTTGAGGTAATGTGAAATGTGTTTCTGGTTAAGGTGTTGTTTTGGAGTAAATAGCATACTTTTTTGGCATTAAGTAGCAAATTATAATATTTAGCCATATTTCAATGTCAGTGAAAGATTTTTGAGTGATCTTCTGTAATTTTGTTATAGATGGATGAGGCAGAGCAATTGTACTAGAGCAGGAAGTGTTGTAGTGGTATGAATTTTATTTATGAAAATATTAAATAAAAGGGGCAAAGTACTGGTCCTTGGGGAACACCAACAGAGACTGATTGAAATGCTGAAAAGGATTTGCTGCCTTTAAGTTGCCTGCTGACGACTGCATAAATAACTGTAAAACCAGGAGAGGGAGGGGCAAGTGAGACCTAGTGTTGCAAATGCAGAAAGGAACTTTAGGTAGGACACTGTGTCAAATACTTCAGAAAGGTCAAAGAAAAGTGAAGAAACAAGATTACCCTCATTTCTGTATTGATTTACTATGCTGTTGAAGTTGAGGAGGGCAGTAAACTATACTGGGTATTGGAGAGGAGGTTGTGTTTGGTTATATGTTTCATAAGCTGAGAATGATTACATTTCTTGAGGATTTTTGAGAGGGGTGATAGGATAGCAATAGGTCTATAGTTTAACTCTGTTGAAGTCCTTCCTTTGTGAAGGGATATAATAATGGATTTTTGTCCAGATGGATAGTCCAAAGCAGAAACGCAAGGAACCTCCATCCCCCAACACAACCCAAATGACACACAGCCCACAAACTCAGTGTGCCACTCAACCACAGCCCATAAGGCATAACAACGTACCCAGCACTCTAGTCATAGGTGACTCTATAGTCAGGCACTCTGATGTTCTACTCACCAGGCTAAACAAGGAGAAAGTTACTGTCAGCTGCCTGTTGGGTGCCAGGATCCACCACATAACCCACGCATTCAGGTCACTCCACAACAAGTACAAATATGACTATGTCATTGTCCATGTTGGTGTGAATGACCTGAGACGTACGTCCCTGGACTACATGAAAAGAGACATGGAGGAGCTCTCCAATCTTGTAGCTCAGGCAGGTATGACCCTAGCCCTGAGTAGCATCCTGCCATCACCCAGAATGATACCAAAGTACAAGGACAAAATGATTGACTTCAACATTGGCTAAGCTTCTGGTGTCATTCTAAGGGGATTCAGTATCTGTCTGCCTGGGATGACATGATCGACAGACCATGATGCCTTGCCAGAGATGGTCTTCACCTGTCGCCCCTGGGATTCCAGATACTGGCTAAGGCTCTTGCCACCCCTATAGTGCCTTTTTTAGGCAAGGTTCAAATGACAAATTCACCACCTTAACAGGTTCAAGCAAGCAAAATCTGAGGGTAATGCTACTCAGTGCTAGAAGTCTAAACCTCAAAATGCATTCACTTGAGGCACTCCTTAAAATGGAGCACATCGACATCTGTGCAGTGATAGAGACCTGGTTCAGGGCTCCAGAGAGCACCCCTGCATTACCAGACTATAATTCATAGCACACCATTTGGCCACCTAACCTGGACCGAAACACTAAAGGTGAAGGCGTGTCCATATTCATTAAGGATATCTACACCTCCAGGCTAGTTGCTCAGCATAATGCATCCAAGATTATCCAAGTGCAACTAACTCTGGGCAAGACCACAATCCAACTTGTAACTTGCTACAGATCCCCGACCATGCCCCAAAATTCCCACTCCTCATTTTTCTTGATACACTGGAAAATATTAGGGTACAACCCAACACCCTAATAATGGGTGATTTTATCTACCCCACCATTAACTGGAAAAACTACTCATGTACCAACTCTTTTGCTCAACGTTTTCTGGATTCATAAATTCCAATGTCTTGGATCAACTTATCCACACCACCACCAGGGGCAGCAATATCCTAGAACTGGTCATTACCAACATGGGTGACTGGTGTTCCACACCAAAGGTCAATTCCTTGTTGATCAGATCTAACCACAAGCTAATCACCCTAGACATCCACATCCCGCCCCCAACCCCCATTAGGGAAACCACCATAAAAATTTTCTCCAAAGCCAACTTCATGCTTCTTAAGACAGAAGTGGAAAACTTCACAACACCCATGCAGATGGACAATAGAGGTATGACTGCTGAATCCTATACAAATGCACTTTATATGCACTTACACAAGTGCATGGATCATGCTATCCCTAGCAGAACCAAGATGCTGTCCTCCAGTAAAAGGAAGCAAATGTGGTGGTCCCCTGCCATGAACAAACTCGACAACAGAAGAAAGAAACTGTTGCAAAAAAGAGTAAAATTCCATGATTGTAGGAACTCCCTGGTCAGCCTCAGTAAGAAGCTGAGATCCCTCATAAAATCCTCCAAAGCTAGTTACGAAAACAAAATCTCCCCTGATTCTAAAGACAACCACAAAGCATTCTATAGCTATGCCAAGAATCACAATGGCAACACTCAGATCTGCTCTGAGTTACAGCACAATGGCACTAAATATACAGAACCAACTGATATTGCCAACATCCTGGCAGATAGGTTCAGTGCTAACTTTACCCCCTCTCACCCCCTAAAGGGCCCATCTCTATATCAGAAGAATGCAAAGTTCCTGCAATCACTGCTGCACAGGTAAAAACCACACTCTCCAAAGCCAAGAACACAGAATCCATGGGACCTGACAACATCCCAGGCTGCGTTCTACACGAACTGCAGAATGAACTGGCATCCCACCTAAGCACCATGTTCATTCATAGCCTCATCTCAGTCTTTGTGCCCACTGAATGGTGCACAGCAATTGTTATCCCACTCCACAAAGGGGGAGCCACCACGGACCCTGGGAACTACCGCCCCATTAGCCTAATGAGCCTGGCCATGGAGCGTATCATCATGGATCTTATACACAAAGACATTGGTAATCTCCAAACTCTGTACCCCACTCAGTTTGGGTTTGTAAAAGGCAAATCATGTCTCCTAAACCTGATATACTTCTTTGAAGCAGTCACCAAAGCCGTAGACAAGGGTAAGATGGCTCACACAGCCCTGTGGGCATTCAGTTTGTGGTAAGATGGCTCACACAGCCAATCTAGATCTCACCAAGGCTTTTGACACCACCCCCCACTCTGGAATTATAGATAAACTCACTAAACTAGGTATAAATCCCTTTGTCACAAGATGGGTTGCCAACTGGCTCACTGACAGAACCCACACTGTGAAAGTAGCAGACTCCAAATCCAACTTCAGACCAGTGACAAGTGGAGTACCACAGGGTTCAGTCCTGGGTCCTTTCCTGTTTGGTATCTACTTTTCTGAAGTACAGGCTAACACAGAAGGTCTTTGGCTAACAAAGTTTGCAGATGACTGCAAACTAGGAGCCATAATCGAAACTCCTAACGATGTGGACATCCTACAATAGGGCCTTACGGAGACAGATGCCTGGTGTCAAAGCCATGGCCTCAAGCTCAATGCCAAAAAGTGCATTGTCATCCCCTTTGGTATAAACTCTGTACCCATGAGTTACCACATAGGTGGTAGTCTACTTAATACCAAAAGTGTGATAAGAGACCTTGGGACACAAGTGGACAGTAGTCCCTCCTTTGATAATCACATCGCCACAGTAGTCAGGAAATCCTTCTACATGGCACACCTCATCACAAAAGGTTTCTCATACAGGAAAAAAGAGGTCATTGTTCCCCTCTACTCATCACTCATTAGACCCATTATAGAGTACAACGCCCCTTTTGGTATGTACCTTACAAGACATCTACAACAACTGGAAAGGCCGCAGAAATACCCCACAAAGAGGATTACCGGCCTCAAATAGATGCCCTATGCAGACCGTCTCAAAAAACTCCAGCTTTACTCCGTCGCATATTGCCTACTCAGAGACGATCTCTGCCTGACATAAAAAGCTATGTCAAACCCAGAGCTGTTGGATATGCTCCACATAAAGAAATCCCAATCCCTCTGAGCTACATGCTCTGGGGACCTAAATCATGTCACTACAATAAACAGAACATGCTGTAGGGATAGATTCTTGTCCCAGAGACTTCTCATACTCTGGAACAAACTACCTATCTCTATCAAACAAAGATCCTCATTAGCACTCTTCAAGAAAAATCTTGATGATTGGATGGGAAATCGGAAATTCACCCCGGGGATCACCTCTGTGGCTCTGCTCGACAGGGTTAGAGGAAAATAATTTTCATGGGTGGCGAAAGCCAGGGTACCTTTTTGGCTAGGCTTATATAGGCGCTAGGGCCAATAGCCTAGTGCCTACCTATGAACCTATGATAGGACAGCTTTCAGTTATTGACCAGTTGATCAGAATGGATATAGGGAAGGCTAGTGCCTCTGCACCTGTTTTGAGGAATGCAGTAGGAAGGTTATCAGCAGCTGAGGTTTCTACTTTTAATTTGGCTAGTAATTTTTTATGGTTGATGTTGAGGTGGGCTGAAAACTGATAGGTAATGTGTTGCTTTCAGGAATAGATGGAGGTTGGAGGGGTGAAGTGTAGTGGTCATTAAGTATTGATAGAACTGACTGGATAAAATGAGTGTTTGTTGTTTGAAGTAGAAAGACAGGGTATAGTGGTATGGCCAAGGTGTAAAAGTTTATTTAGAGTGGAGCACAAACGTTTTGGGTTGTTTTGGTGCTTTTATTGGAGATTTCTGTAATGTGATTTCTTGTCAGATTTAACAAGGATCTTGGCATGGCTACTGAAATATCTAAAAGTTGGTAGGCATGTTGTGTTTTATTCTTGTACCATTCTTTCTGTGCTTTACCTCTTTGCAGCACAAGCTGTTTGGTCTCTTCTATCAGCTATGGTGCTGTGTTTGTTTTTACCCTTCTTGAACTAACTGGTACTAAATCATTTAGTATTTTTAGGAAGGTGTAATTGACTGAGAAACTGCTTTATCTAGGGGCATTGCTCTTAATACATTCCAGTTGTAATGAAGCAGGGCTGTGATTAATGTGTCTGTCAAATCTGGTTAAATTGTGTGCTTGTTTATAGACTATTTGTGTCAGAGAACCATGTTGCTGTCTTATTACATAGGCAGGAAGTTGACACTTATAGTATCGGGTAAGCAATGAGAAGATTTTATATTACAGGGTGTGTTTGTCAAAATCTAGTCCAGGGTGGATTGCCTTTTAGGGCTTTTGTTGATTCTGGTGGTGGAGCTTATTAGTTGGGTCTGGGGAGTAAAAATATAGATATGCATGGATATCATGACTTTTGCTGCAGATAACTTCTGAGATTAATGTTGAAAAGAATGAGGTTAGATGTATTACCTGATGGGAAAACTGCATTGGGAGCATTGGAAAATAATAGATTGGCCATGGTGGGTAGTTGATGTGTGGGTCCAGGGTTAGGTTGAATATCTCCACTAATTTTCACTACGGAAGTGGGGTGAGTAGAGGCATAGAGCCATTTGTACTAGTGTCTGACTTTCAGTACTGCTGATACTGTGCTATTCTTAACTTTAATGTATCTATAACAGAACAGATCTGAGCATATTTGTTGATATAGAGAAGGAGTGAGATGGAGAAAAAGAGGGTTTTGTGATGTAATGTATGTGTGTTTGTGGTGAAGTTGAGATATGATGTGGTAATATGGTAGTTATTGAGGTGAGTTAGGGTTGTGAATTGAAATGGTGAGAGCTTACAATGTTGGTAGAAAAAGATGAAGGTTTGGTAAGATGGTGCCCATGTGGTACATTAATGAAAAGAATTTTATGAGAAATGGAGAGCTAGAGGTGTGGTAAAGGGTGGAAAGATGTTTTCAATGTGGTATATAGATAGTTGCAACCATACAGAGTACTGCCAATTGCTGCTGCACAGCGAGCTGATCAGAGTAAATGTGCGTACTTTATAGCCACAGAAAACAATAATTCTTATGCCCTCTGGCCACAGTAAGCAACTACACTTTGAGAAAATCTGTGGAGTGACCTGAAGAGGGCAGTGCACAAGAGATGCCCTCACAATCTGACTGATTTGGAGTGCTTTTGCAAGGAAGAGTGGGCAAATTTTACCAAGTCAAGATGTGCCATGCTGATAGACTCTTACCCAAGAAGACTGAATGCTGTAAATAAATCAAAACATGCTTCAACAAAGTATTAGTTTAAGGGTGTGCGCAATTATGCAAACAGCGTATTGTACTTTTTTTATTTTTTATATTTATTCCCCTAACAGATTTGTTTGTTTTTCAATTGAATTGTACAGGCTATATGTCACATTAAAGGTGGGAAAATTTTTTGAATTATTTATTGTGGTCTCATTCTTTTATATCATAAAAACCTGGCATTTTAACAGGGGTGTGTAAACGTTTTATATCCACTGTATATATTCTGTGTATATTACTGTAATCACTATGTGTAACACTGTGTCTACTTTTGTACCAATTAATGTTTAATATTTTCTTTATCTATGTTCTTGTCAGAGCTTTTGTCCCCATGCCTCCACTAAAAATGCAATCTTTTAGGCCCAGTGGACTTTCTTGGTAAACAAATGCAGTAAATAAATAAAAACAATAAAATAAACTTACCCTAACGATAGATCCGTGTTGTCTGATTTTGATTTAGTTCAACATCCCTCTCTCCCTTCCGCCTCTTTCCAATTAACACTAATGAGCTTCTGGTGACCGGGTAGTTTTCTGGCACACCCTGTCTATGAGCAGTCTTTACTGACTGCTTCCCAGTTCTACCAGTTGTCCTGAATACTAGTTTAGCCTTGAATCAGGATTGATACATGTGTTATTAGGACCAACTCGGTCTGAGGTACTGAGGTGGAGTAGAGGGAATTATGGATAAGGGACGAGTCAGAACCCTGGAACTGAAAAGCTTCAGAGTCTGCCGAAGTTGGATCCAACTGGATCTGACAATTCATGGCTAATCCAGATGAAAGTCAGACTATGGATCTGTTATGTTAAGTACTTAAGTTTCATATCAGTTTGCTAATACATTTGTCATTCTGTTAGATAGCATAGTCATAAACACTTTATAACCATGATTTAAAATTGAAATGTGAGCACGGAGATATTGAATTTCCGCTTCTGCTGGTGTGGTGTGTACATGGATGGGTGGAAGTTTAGGTAAGTATGTATGTATAAGTGTGTTGGTTAGGGGCTTTAGCGTGTGCAAGTGTGTGTGGTGACTGTGATGTACGTGTGTGAGGGACTGTAAAATGTGTGGGTGCGAGTTTTGTTTGTGTGTCTGTTTGTGTGATCTAGAATAGAATATATAAGTAGGGGGTGTAGAGGGCGCAGCCCCCTGCTTATCTGTAGTGCAGAATAATTTATTTGATTGTGGAGGGGCAGCTGTGTGTGTTTATGTGTGTGCTGTATGTGTAGCATACCTTCGGGATTTTGAATTTCGTGGTTATGCGGTTTCGGAATTATGTGCTGTGGTTGGGTTTTCGGCTATGTAATTTCGAAATACTGAAATTCGGGAATTCCATATTTCGAGATTACATAGTGGACCCATATATATATATATATATATATATATATATATATATATATATATATATAATCCTTAATGTACTGAACATAAATACATGAATCAGCAGCAGGGATTCCAGGTTCCCCCCTCCCATGTAGAAATATTCTGATTTCTACCCTTCAAGTCTGTAAAAACACTCCACTCTAAACTGTAATTCTTGCCCTTACAGTCTCTAAAGAAGCATTCACCTGTTTATTTTTTTTCTTTTTCTATGTGATATATCCCCACTAACCTCCCAGTCTGTCTCTGACTCAACAATAGTTGACTTACTCTCTCTCGGCCCTCAGACAAGGTAATTTCTTAGGGCATCCAACTGTTAACATTAAAAAGGACTTTCCCTCCTTTAAAAAAAATAAAAAATAAAAGCATCAGTAACAAAAAAGGACTAGCATTATAGATGTGACTTCTGAGCAAATTATAGTTTATTTTTGAATTGCACATACCTTAATTGGCTCAGGTTGGCTCATCCCATTCATACAGCCTCACTCTGCTCCCCTACCATGCCCCCAATTCCCACACACCCCTGCACACTCTGAATTTATAGGTAACTTCCTTTACTAAGACCTTCTCTTCATCCACCCATTATCCAATAATTACATTCATCAGCATCATCTATACACGTCCTTCTACTTCCCACCACCCCAGCCCACCTGCCAGTTCAGTATCCACACCCATATCTCCTATTCATCCAACTCACACGCTCACCAAATATAAATACCTCCTCTAACTCCACAACCTGACTCCCACTATGTCTCACTACCCCCTGTCTCATCTTCACTATACCCTCCTGGGATTAACCTCCCTATTCACCTGTCTCTACATAGCCACCATCAGCACCTTTTATCTCCTCACAATCACTCACTTTATCCACCCCAAATCCCCCACCCTAACCCACATTACTATCACCCCCACTCACGCAAGCATATACCCACCATATACACCCAACCCCCCCATATACCATGCCTCTCCCATCTACCTCTTCTATCCATCTGAAAAGCAACCAAGTCTACAATTTCACTATTTAATTGTCCAAAACCTAAAAACTATCACCTGTATAACTACCCAGCTACTACTAGGAGGAGACATTCACCTCATCCCCAGGCCAGAAATCCCTATTAATAAGCCATGCAGCCATCACTATCCAGCTAAGTACAAACCCACCGACTTACTGATACTAAATATGAATACCCGCAGTATCATGAATAAAACAGAAGACCTTCATGCTGCCATCTCCTTATATAACCCTGATATTATTCTCATCACAGAGACATGGCTTAAATCACATATTAAATATAATTCCATCACCCAACCTGGGTATAATATTCTCAGGGCAGACCGGCCACATAAAAGAGGTGGAGGCTTACTCTACTTCACAGAACCAACCTAAAACTCCAACTCCTCCAAAAGGATTCCCCAAACTTCAACAATGCAGAGACTCTATTTGCAAAACTCTCCCTTAGCCAACATAAGCACCTAAACCTACTGGGTATCTATATACCCCTGGGTGACAACCTAACCACCCTAGAATCCATACTTCACAGGGCCTCATACTCCCTCCCTCAAGAAACTATTGTGCTAGGTGATGTAAACATTGACTGGAACACCATTGATTCTCCCACCCCCACCCACCACATTAACCTATATAACTTCACCCAACTTATAGATACTCCCACACACATTGATAAGGCCACAAAAAGAAAATCTATACTTGACTGGATCCTCGCAAATTAACCAAATACTGTCCATCAATGTGGCACCCTATCAAACTCTCTGAGCGACCACAGCCCCACTTTTATCCTCAGGCACAAATTTAAAATAATTAACTCTACCTCCCTTCTACAAATCCACTCTAACAAACATTTTCCTAGAAACCACTTCATAAGAGTCTTGCAACATTGCAACTGGTCTCCCATCAAAACCCTTTCATTAGACAAAGCAGTTGATTACTTCAACTTCACCTTCCTAAATATCCTCAACCAACTAGCCCTCTTAAAAATCAGGATATGTAGCAACCCCACCTATTGGCTCCAGAAAACCACAAAAGCCCTACTTAGAGCCAGGGATAAAGCCTGGAAAACCTGGCACCACACAAGGTTACCCGCAACTAGGCAAATCTTTCATGAGCTCCGGAACAAAGCAAAGCAAAAAAGCAAGTTAAGCTCGATAAACAAAATTACTATATCACTCAGCAAAACAAATACAGTACCAAACTGCAAAGATTCTGGGCAACAATAAAAAACATCCTACAGCCCAGAAGAACCAGCACACCTGCCCCCAATATAACAGGTACAGACCTGGACATAGCCTCCAGATTTAATATCTATTTCACCTCCTCAGTACTCAAACTCTTAAACATCATCACCTCCTCCAACACCCCCACAACCACCTCAGGCCAAATCAATACCATACCCTTCACACTTAAGTCTGTTCTTACCTCTAATATCCAAAAACTCTTAGCCAAACTCAAACCAACCACCCTTGCAGCCGATAACCTTCTTGCTGAATACCTCCAGATTGCATCCATAGCTATAGCCTATCCCATTTCACTTCTAATAAATAGATCTCATCACCAAACACACTGTTCCATCCCAGTGGAAAACCTCATGTATCATACCACTCCACAAAGGTGGCCCCTCCCTAGACCTTTCCAACTACTGACCAATTGTATTTCTCTCACCCCTCTCTAAGATCCAAAAAAGATGTATTCATCACCAGTCCCTCTTCTGTCTCCTCACCAACAACCTTCTCTCCTCAACCCAACACAGATTTTGCCCATCCCACAGCACCACCACTGCCCTACTCAAATTAACCAGTATTATAAACTCCCACAGGAATTTAGGTAAATTTGTCTCGACTACCTTCCTAGATTTATCCAAGGCATTTGACACAGTCTCACATAATAAACTACTGTCCTGTCTCTCTGACTTCAACCTTAACAACCCCACCCTCCTCTGGTTTAAAAGCTATTTAGATAACTGCCAACAATCCATCAAATGGCATAATTCTCTATCCCCCCACACCCAACCTCCTTAGGTGTACTGCAAAGATCAATCCTAGGACTCCTTCTTTTTAATATCTTCACAAACTAACTCCACTCGGCTACCTCTAAAGCCGACATAGTACAATATACTGACAACACACTTCTCATATGCTCTGCACCCAACATCCAACTTCTCCAACAAAAAGCCCAAGAAGCGTTCTCTGAAATAGAGAACTGGCTTAACAACTCACAACTCATACTAAATCCCAAGAAAACACAACTAATGCTATTCCACTCTACTAAAACGAGCAACCTTACCTTCTCTATACTCTCCACTAACAAAACCCTAATCACCCCGTCACTGAGGCTAAACTCCTAGGAGTTACCATTGACCAGCAACTCACATTTACAAAGCACATCAACAACCATCACTCACGTCCACAAAACGCTAGGTTCCCTCTATCGCTGTAAAAGTTATCTAACCACCGAATCTCAAATTACAATAGCCAGGACCCACCTCCTATCACTCTATTTTATGCATCCCCAATTCTAACTAATCTTTACAAAACTAACCTTAATAAACTTTCCATCTCTTACAACAAAATCGCTAGATTCGCTACCAGTACCAAATCACGATCCCACCACTGCCTTTCCCTATAAGCCTTGCACTGGCTTGAATTTCCAAACCTATTAAGGTACCATCAACTCAGCCTAGCTCATCTAATTCTGTACTATCCCAAGAAAACCCCTGACATGACTGGCATGCTGAACTTTTACAATCCAAATAGACAACTTTGGTCCTCCAACAAAGACTTAATCGAAACCATCACATGCAAAAACAACTCCAGGGAATCACTATTTGCCCATGAAATAGCAAAAATATGTTACAACCTTCCCCTTGACCTCAGACTACAAAACTCCACACCCTCCTTCAAAAGCCTACTTAAAACATACCTCTTCACCAACCATCTATGCAACTGTAATTGACCCCCTGAAGCCTCGCCCAGTCATTATTTCTACACCCAATCTGTCCTGGGCAACACAAACACCACCATCTAATTACACCTACCCATGTGTGAGCAATAACCTATATATGAGTGCATGTACATGTGTGTGTGTGTGTGTGTGTGTGTGTGTGTGTGTGTATATATATATATATATATATATATATATATATATATATATATATATGTGTGTGTATGTGTGTATCTATATTATATATATATATATATATATATGTGTGTGTGTGTGTGTGTGTGTGTGTGTGTGTGTGTGTGTGTGTGTGTGTGTGTGTGTGTACGTATGTGTATATGCTCTTACATGCACATTTGCTTGAATGTATGTATGGAAACGTAAACATTTATATACTCTTATTCAATTGTGAAATATCTTGCAATGCTCTACCAGGTTCTTATCTACTCTCATTGTATATTTTGTACACTTGTATTTTCAACCAATAGGGGAATATCCTCTTATTGTATACTAATGGCTGTAAAGTCTACAGTCTGTATGCTACTACTCTATAATGTCTCTCTTGTAAATTTTTCTTCTCTCTGTAAACTTATGGAGGTTTTCTCCCCAGGACTCCACTGAAAATGGACAGTTGTTGTCCAGTCAGACTATCCTGGCAAACAAATTTTAAATAAATAAAAAATAAATAAATGTCAACGTGAAATAGTTAACCCAGTATTAAACCGGTAATTTTTGGCCCAGAATTTTTCCACTGCTGCTCTGAACTCTTTCAGATATTTATCAGTATTTTTTTTTTTTTAAGTAAAACATTATTGTTATGTTTAAGCAACCAAAGAAGAATTTTTCATATTTATGATGCAATGTGAATATTCCTGCATTGATATTTTGTTAAAAAAGTTACATTGCCAAATGAACCTTCTTTTACAAAAATGCATTAAAGGCCATATACTGATTGCCTTTTAGAATCTCTGTGTCACAGTGGTATATGTGACATATTGCAGAACATATACAAAACTCCCCGGGCTAGGACTGAAATAGGTCCAATGAATCAGTGCTCCAGCCAGGTTAACAAATTCAAAATAAAAAAAAAATATGCCCTTATCTTGTCTAACCTATGGAAAAATGACAGTGACACTCAGTTCTGCTTAAAGTTGCTTTGCTATATCTGTTATTAATTCATAGATAAAGCAAAAATAGACCAGTCCAGTATCAAAAAAAGAAAGGAAAATTGTCTGATGTATGAGGTACGGGAAAAATCTGGTTAAATTTCATATTATCAAGTACCGCATTTGTAAGCCTGCATCTCCATTATATAGCACTCTCTTAACCATAATGTTTTCCTGTATTTGTGCATCAGATTTCTACATAATGGGTGTTGTCTGGTTCAGTTTCCACTTGGGAGTATGTTCTTGGTAAAATTTTCATGTTCTGGCAGTCTCCTCATAGGTTTTGCCAGAGTATTCAGTTTCCCCCCCATTGGCAATCCACCTCTCTGCATCTGTTGGAAATGTCCCCACTTGCTTCTAGGTGTATTTGTGGTAAACAGGTAAACGTATGTTTATGTGGGTTGTACAGTGGATTTGCATCTAATCTACAACTGATTTCTTACCTTCCTTGTTGGGCTAGGATCTAGCTTCCCATTACCCTAGACCGAAAATGAATGAAGGAATGTTTTACATTACATTTTTTGTACCTTACTGATGCAAATAAAATATTCCAATCCTGTTTAGAAGATGATTTTGTAGATGAACTAAAAGCATCACCTTTTATGTATTAAATAAGAAGATGTTTGTCATCAGAGAGACCCAATAGGTTTATATGCTAAACTTCATAGTTGTATAGATATAAAGCAAAAAGGCTGGTAAAAAAAGTTGTTAAACAGATTTCATTATTGTTTTTATGTAGCTATCTGTCCATTCATGGGAAACAAAGTATATTAATAAGTGCACCTCATTAAACAGCCAATATTCTTTTTCCAAAGCTGCACTTAGAAAGTGATTTTTATGCCTGAGGAGCAGGGTAGTTTATCTGATTCCTAGCCTTTGGAATACAAATGTTCAACTCTGTTCTGGTAAATCCGCCTCACATCCAGGAACCCTGTGTATCACAAAAAGTGAGTCACACAAGGAATTAAACTCTGAAGTTTTAGACTGTTTTATTACTCTTGCCTAATATTGTAACATTTAAGTGTTTTTAATTTTCATTTTTCACAAATAAATGTCAGTAAATAAGTAACATAAATAACAAGGAAGTGAAGTCAGAACTCTGCCTTAACTCTGAGGACAGATAACTTCTCGCATCTCTGTTGTGCTTTTTGTTTTTCCATTTTAGAGACAGTCCTACACTAATGGCATAAGTGTAGATGATGTATTTTCCTCCAATTACACCTATAAAACAGTTACTTAGTACACCAAATGCTCTCCTGCAGTTCAGACGCAGTGGTAGACCACATGAGTCAGGATTTCATCAGGAACGATCATTCTAGGTCAGAAGTCAGTGAAACTGTGCATATTTTTGTTCCTCTGTGTTCCATTCTGTGAATAGGTACTACTACTATCTGATAGGTGTTGTTGCTACCTCAAGTGGTTGTGTGTTTGTAGCTCAACCAACCACCACAGAAAGCAGGGTCATTGAGGCATGATGATCCTGCCCACCCCTCCAGCTACCTGTCCAGGCATTTCTCATTCACGGTGTTAGAACTTACTGTGCACCAGCCAACCATCAGAGGATCCAACTCCATCCACAAACCAGTGTCACATGCAGTGGCTGCCTTCCAATTAGTGGCCTACATTCAGTTAAGAAAAGAAAAAAATAGTGCCACTAGACCAAATTTATCTGAAAAGTGGTACTGTTATGCAAAGTGGTTTCATAAGTTAATGTGTAGAATTAGGGTTAGTACACAAGAGGAACACAAACACCTCTGCTTTACTTTAGTCATGTGTACTCATCCCAGATCCTAACTCTACAAATTAACTTATAAAAATCCATTTTCCTGCTGTACCACAGCACAAAATCACTTGGACACATATGCCACATCAAAAATGTACAACACTAAATCTCTTTCCTTACTGTAATAACTTTAACCTGAAAACACTCAAGCACACTTATACAAGTGAGTATGTACACACACACACACACACACACACACACACACACACACACACACACACACACACACACACACACACACACACACACACACACACACACACACACACACACACACACACACACACACACACTCCAACCCCAACACCAAAACCACTTGCCTTAAGACCCAAAACAAATCCAGCTCACAAACACCATACAACATTCAGTAAAGCCAGCAGGCAAGTATACCTAAGTATGATGCAAAAACACACCAGTTCATTTTGCCACTGAAAGCACCATTTGATAGAACAAGTATACTGTGTGTATATATATATATATATATATATATATATATATATATATATATATATATATACACACATTGGGTGTGTATGTATATGTGTGTGTAAAGAGAGAGAGACTGTGTGTGTGTGTGTGTGTGTGTGTGTGTGTGTGTGTGTGTGTGTGTAAGAGATTGTATATGTATATATATATATATATATATATATGTATATATATATATATATATAAGTGTGTGTCTGTTTTATATATCTCTTTTTATCCATATCTGTCTGCCTGTCTATGGTGAGTGCTCACATTGTTGACAGGTATTAGAGGTGGTACTACCTGTCAGGCTTCAGTTTGTTAAAGTGCATTCCAACAAAACACCATTCTATTGTAAAAGAAGATAACATACAACTTAAAAACACACCGCAGTATGTCAAACCCAACCAGGTGGGGGCTGCGCCACACATCCCCAACTATATATACCCACTCCAAGATCACACTACAGTGGGGGAAAGGGCAAATTTCCCCATGCTGACCAAGTGTCTATTCCCTGTAAAAGAAATCCGGTAATGTGAACATTCAGTTAATTCAGCATTCACTGTTGTCGTCTCGATCAAGTAAGTTTTGGTTAAATGACATTTCATTCTTTAGAAGTGAATCCATATTTTGTTTTTCTGCAGGTCCATTACCCCTTTTTACCTCTGGCTTGAATTTAAAATGTACTAAAAGGTCTAAGCTAATAATGATCCATTGGGCTTATCTTCTGTATTTTTTTAGGTAAGGATAGCAACACTATTTATCCACTGATTATCAAGATCCGGCCACACAGCTTGTGTGTCTCTGTGAAATGCATAGACCACTGTATCCAAGATCTTACAGTTCAGCATTAATAATGTATTCTTAGTTCTGTACATACTTTCAACTGTCACTGATATTTTGCCTCATTTTTTCTCAGTGCCTCATAAACATTTTGATTTTCTGGTAAATAACTCAGGATTATGGTAGGTCAGAATGGCAGACATTAGACTTTAATATTTCTTATTGCTCAGAAAAAGTGTTTCGGTACAATACCTGATGACCTATTAACATTTGTAAGTGAATTAAAGTGATATTTAAAAACTGTCCCTGATTTTGCCCCTTTTTCTCCCCATTATTTTTGCCTTTCCCTGATTTTTGAACAAAGAAGTTGAGAGCTGTGATTCTTCTACATCTATATTTCTCTGCATCCATTTAGAAATAAGCTGCCAACTACCCAGAGAGCTATGAAGGTCCTGTTGAGCACTGTCCCAGCTTCTGGAAACCTGTAGAGTCCGCATGGATTCTCTAGATCATAAGAGTTATAGTCCTGACACTTATTTTAGTGGATTAGACCAGCTGGTGGAGAGGGTGTACATTAGTGCACCAGAGAAGTTCAAACATTCATGTGTGAGGACTGGAAATACAGTCTGTTGAACCACCATAGATGTGAAAACGTTATTGTAAGGTAGTGGAATGGAGGTAAAGAGAATATCAGTTCACACTGGGATGAGCAGCTTGTGATACTAGGCTGCTGCACCCCCACACCTGCCACAATCGTTTCAGCATTCTTTTCTTTATGTGAAAATATTTTTTTTTATTTTAAATAATTTAGAAGTACCTTGTTTCGGCTGATTTTGCCAGCTCTTGGAACTTCCACTGTGCTTATGTGCGAGTTTTGTACTGTTATTGTTTACTATTTAGTTACTTCTTTACATCTATATTAGGTATAGTTCAAAGAACTCACCCAGAATTCATTGCGGATTTGACCACACATGTTTTACTGGAGGACCAGGCTGCTTGTCATATGATCGCAGCTTGTATGCATAAGTGAAGTGGCTACTGTACTGAAGTTGGTAAGAGAGGGAACATCCTAGAGGAAATAAAAGCTGAGGAGTTCCCTTCCTGCTCACTTTGAAAGAAATTTGTATAGATATGATTATCATATGTGCAAGAACAATGTAGCAGGGGCTATTTATTTTCACCTGCTTCTTGGAAACACCCAAGACCACTTATTTTATTTACTTATTTTTTTATTTTTATTTGCATTCTACAGCAGGTGGTGTCTTTCCAGTGGGTCAGCTTAGCTGGTAATGATTAGTAGTTAAAGGTTGTCTTACATTTTTTTTTAATCCTGGTAATGTCAACCAGATTACTTAGGTATGTAGGCTATGCAGTGAATTTTAGGAGCTGTTTGTGGTTGTGGATTAATATATGTTTTTCTGTTATCCTGACAGGGTCAACCAGATGCTAGGTAGGCAGTGTATTTTGTAGATATATATTTTTTTAATATCCTGGAAAGTCAATCCAGATACTTTAGGAAAACAGGCATTAATTAGGTGAAGGGTGCTGTTTGTGGATGAAATTATTATTATTATTTTTTAATCTAATAGCTCTTATTTTTTATTTACCCTGCCAGGGTCAAACCAGACACTATAGACAGTCAGTGGGTAGGGGGATGTTTGTGGGTAAAACTGCTATATTCTTTTTTTCAAAAATAAGTAATTCTGGCAAGGTCAAACAAGCTATTTATGTAGGTTAGCGATGGATATGGTAGCTGTTTATGGATGATTTTTTTATCTAATATCCTTCTTCTTCTGACTTTTTCCTGGTTAGGGGTCACCACAGTGGATCATCTGTCTGCTCATAACTGGCAGTGGAGTTTTACAGTGTTGAGTTGCCAGCCCGGTCCCCAACCTTCCACAGAAGGGACACACTCACACCTGTGGCCAATTTAGAGTATCCAATCCACCTACTACATGTCTTTGGGATATGGGGGGAAACCGGAGCACCTGGATGAAACCCACACGACCACAGGGAGGACATGCAGACTCCGCACAGAATGCACCCCAGCCGAGAATCGAACCGGAGAACCTCTTGCTGTGAGGCACCATTGCGGCCGCCCCTTTTTTATCTAATATCCTAGCAGAGTCAAACCAGTTACATTAGGTAGGTAGTTGGTATGTGAGCTGTTTGTGGATGCAGTAATTGGCTGTGCTATTTTGTTGTTGAAACTCTAGCTTTGCTGGACTAATGTGTATTTGGGTGACATAAGATCATTTACCAGTACTGACTACTGTTACCTGAAAAACACATTAATGTAAGTATTGTAGTCTTTTTTTTATTTTAAATCTTGTAGGTTCAAACCAGGCACTGTGGATTGGCAATGGAGATGGGTGATGTTTGTGAATGAAATGAATGGCACTGCTGTTTATTGTTGTAATTTGGCTTTTTAGGGCCAAGGTGCACTTGGGTGAAATAAGACGGACCACAGACTCTGAGCTCTGGCTACTGTTTATGTGAAAAAAAACTCATTAATATATCTTTATTTATGTGGTGTTTTTTTTCTTTTTTTTTAACCTCACTTGTTCAAACCAAACACTGTGAATGACAAAGGTGACGGTGGCTGTGTGTGAAGTAAGTGAGTCACCCTGCTGTTCACTGTTGCAGTTCTGGCTTTGCAAGATTAATGTTCATTTGGGTAACGTGACTTGGCATATAAGCTGTGACTACTGTTTCTGTGCAAAAAAACTAAATCAATGCACCACCAGTAATGTTATTTTAATCATGGCAGGGTCAAAGCAGATCATTTAGGTGGGAAATTGAAATGGTGGCTGTTTGTGGATGAAATGATCGGCCTTCCTGTTTTGGTGTTGTAACTCTGGCTTTGCTGGGCTGAGGATATATTTGGGTAAATTAAGATCTGACCACAAGCACTGAGCTCTGGCTACTGTCTATGTGAAAAATACATCAATATAACCTGTCATCTTTTCTATTTTTTTATAAATCTTGCAAGTTCAAACTTGATACTATGGGTGGGCAGTTGGGGGGGGCTGTTTGTGAATGAAATGACAGGCACTGTTTACGGTTGTAATTTGGCTTAGCAAGATTAATGTGTATTTGGGTTAGGTGAGGTGGCATACAAGCTGTGACTGCTGTTTGGATGCAACCAAACTAAACTAAAGCAACCATTACCGCTGTAATTTTAATCTTAGCAGTGTCAAAACAGACACTTCAGGTGGGCAATTTGTATGTTGGCTGTTTGTGGATGAAATGATTAGCCTTCTGTTTTTTGTTGTAATTTTGGCTTTGGAGAACTAATATGTATTCAGAATTATAATATTGTCCCACCTCATTGCAGTTAGCCATGACACATTTAGTTGCCTCCTGCAGCCCCCTATTGATCCGAAGTTTCCAGCCTCCACTGCACATTGGATGATACAAAATTGCAATATAAGGACTAGAATATCTGGAAGAGGAGGAGCTATGATTGAGAAGGATATGTGGCATATACCATGAGATTGCAGACAGTCCATGATGCTTACTGCTGTAAAGATAATACACCGGGATATTTGGCTTGCCTTCTACATATGTATCTTTCTGATGGATTAAAACATGGGATTGTTCACAGGCATTCCTCTGGTTGCTTTCATATGTTCTAATATGTGTACTACATTTATATAGAAACCTAGTTCTACATATGACTGCATGTTACTTGTCCACATCAAAGCCAGTGCATGGTTAAAACAAACCAAAGTATGCACATGTACAACCATTACTCAGAACAATGATGTATTGCAACAGTTAATAAATGGAGACCACCTTTCTAAACTGTAGCAAGATTTCATTTATCTGAATGTTGTTTTTGTTTGTTGTTATCTAGAAATGGGTCAAGCCTCAGGAACTTCTATGCAAAGAAAGACTCAGACCTTTTACATATCTGTTTTGAATCCCACCTCCTACACCCAAAAGGTTGATTATAGTTCATTCTTTGATACCCTGCTTTATACATGCAACAAGTCTAAGCACAACCTATCATGTGTGAGTCTAGGGATGTAGATACAGAAGATTGTTATTTTTATAATTTAATTATATTAATTTCTCATCATTAAACAGCAAATATTGCACTATAGTGCTGTAAAGTCCATTAAATGGCTTTCTGCATTACTAACTAAATATTTAATAGACATATTTTGTTTTGCAGGGTTTCTTATCAGACTTGTTAAAGAAGGCAGAGAGGCGCTGTGATGGGCCGAAGCTGTCAGAGTACACACAGATAATAGTAAGTAGGCATTTTTTCCTCACACTAATTTTATCATTACATCAGAACTACTATTTTGCTAAGAATACAAGCAGGACACCTTACAGAGAACTTAAATGTGCCCTCCCACCAGTGGGCTCAAAGCAAAACAACAACATGCAATAGACCATTGAGCACAGAAAACTGATTAAACTTGTGATGCCGTGCACTGGCCCAGCAATCAAGGAGCCTCAATCCTCACCACTAACACCAGTAAGGGGTGTCCATATAGGGAAAGGATAATAAATACATACACAGTAAAGTACAATTTCCCTTAAGAGCACACAGAGATCACAGTCAGTCTGGGGCTGGTTTCTCCCTTTCCCTCCAGGTCCCCAATAAGACTCCCCACTGGCACAACTATATGGTCCAGATCTCAGTCAGCTGAGCAAGCTAAAACCTCCAGCACCCTCTCTGTTGAACCAGTGCTTCGTGTCCCTGCCCAGGTAGCTGACACACACACACACACACACACACACACACACACACACACACACACACACACACACACTTTGAGATAAGAGTTTATACAACCACACAGACACTCCTGGGGAAGGTTGGCACAGGTTCTCCAGCTGTGCCACTTTTACCCAGACTATATGGTAGAAATCACTGCCACCACCCAGCTAATATTTATCAGCTGCTCAAAGGCCCTTAAAAGGGTGTCCAATTATTACTGTGCAATATTATTATCTAAATGGTAAGTGTGGCCTAACAGTTAAGACTTATTTGAAGTGACTTGGTATAGCATCACTATATACAGGCAATGTACTCTAGAGCTTAAATTAACTCTACATAAAACAGACTCAGTTGAAAGGTTTAAAAATATTTAATAATTAATAAAAACACAAGATAATATTTCTTACCACACAGTGCTAGTCAAGAGTTCAGAGATTACAGAGAAATACTTAAAATAATACCATAGAAAAGTTCTGACATCACAGAAAAACAAACTAGTCTAATCTTCCTATTTCCTAGCTATATCTAAGAGAAAACACAGTTCTAAATAACTTACGTATAGAAACAGGCAGTGCTGGTGAGCTGAATGTTCTCAAGACAAAATACTCAGAGCTCTCTCATTCGCTGTCTTTAACTTGATAACACAGAGCTGCTTCACATGACATCATTCTTCACACTTCTCTGGTGTTCCCAGGATAACAGAAACTACATTTACATTCTTTACACCTTTTCAGAAACCAGAGCAATAAAGGACATTTATACATGCAAATTCTATCCATTAACTCTGATCTTAAAACAATAGGCAGAATGCCTCCCTCTAGACATATCGGCTCCAAATTTTAACATCAAAGACAGTCATGAAATGCTTGACTTAGCTTTCTTGCAGCAGAGTGCACTGTTGTTACATTTTTGCAGTTCAATATCCAATGCAGTCTTTTCACATTTAAGAGAACAAGCCTGTGGCTTACATTATTTGCAAATGACAGAATTATCTACAAAATTCTATCTAGGCTGGCAGCCTTTACCTGTCTTCACAAAACTTTCAAACAATGCTGAGTTATTAATCAGCAAATAAAACCTTGTTATAGCCAAGAACTTGATGTTCAGACCTTGAGGTTCATACTGTGTGCTTCACGGAAGCAGTCAATATTTCCTGTAGTTATTTGGTTATTGGGCCTTAAATGATTAGAAGAAAGTGAAATAATAATAGAAGTGGTCACTGAAGGTCAGCTCCACTATGCCAAGGTTGGGGAGACGGTTAAGTCCTGCCACAGGAGCATCACCTGGGAGATGGCCCCCTACTGCACTCCAGTGCACAGGGCCTTGGGGGCTGCAGATATGGGAAAGGAGTACATGGATTCCCACTAAGCATTACGAGAATGAGGAGGTAAGCACCTGTAAGCAGTTCACAGTGTGCCCAGACATTTTAATCCACCTGCCAGCTGACACATGAAGGACTAATAAGAACATAAATAGAAACTATAAACTTTATGCAGCATCCTGGACACTATCCCCAGCTCTTTTGTTCCCCTTCTGGAGTCTCCAGCAGTGGAGATGAATGGATGGCCAGTAAGAAATATGGCTGGAGGGTTACACAAGGTGAGGTGTTAAAATAGAAAATTAAAAACTATGTAAATCATTTAAAGTGCATTAAGCCCATCATGGCATAACTTTTAAGGATTTAAAACCACTTTGAAGATCAGCACTCAATTCTTTTGGCCTTCTAAATGTTTTATTGTCTGTAGAAAATTGTAACCTGTTAGTTATTTAAATAGTCACAGGGTTCAGCTCGCTGCATCCTTTGCTCTTTACCACCCTCTTACATCATCAGACAACTGCTATGTAGTAAATGAAATCTAAATGAAATAAACCTAACTCCTTTCTCTGTCATTTGTGAGTCATTTCGTAGAGACATGTAATCCACACATAAATCTTTCCACTAAAGAAAATGCTTACCAGGATTGCGTAACTGTTCATTGCCTCTTTTCAATGGAAGCCTTGGGAGAGAAGGTCCACCTAGAAAGCATGACAAAACTGAAAAAGTCATTGCTGGTAAAATGTCTAAGAAATTCTAGCCATATGTCTAGGCATTGTGTTGGAACAATATAAAGCATTAAATATATGGGCACAATCTGTTTGAGAGTGATCATGTAGATGCAATCTTATATACACTGATTATCCATAAGATAGCTCCACTTAAATTTACCCAGATACATGCAGGTGAAAGATATGTATGCACAAGTAAACTATACTTGAGCATTTTGCAATCCCCAGGAGTTTTCCTCATACTTAGGGTTCCATTGCAGAATACTTATAGGTGGATTAAGGAAACAGGTCAAACAATGCTGCTGTCAGAATTTGGTCATAGAATACATTATGTTTTCAAAAACTGATCAGCTGCATGTCTAAAAATTGTTCTGTTGGAAAAGTTAGGAGGTAGAATTATTTTATTATTTATTTTATTTACATTTGATTACTGGGAAATTCCAACTGGATGCAGGTCCTTTTTCAGCGGATACCCAGGAAGAAAAGCTCCACATCATGTACATGATAGAGATACAAAGTTGCAGCAATAGTAATCAGCACTACAGGTTGTTGGCTTTAGTACAATAACAAGATATTTATTACCAACAGTATATACAGTAAATGTTGCAAGTTAAGATAGCTTCTTGTCATTTATAAAATTAGTAACAAAGTTGTCAGACAAGATCTTAAAGTATGTAAAGACAACTAGCTAATTCTGACTGTGGTTAGTAGTGGCGGTAGTATAGTTGGGTTAAGAGTCTAGGTGGGGAGGTAAGGGTGGGGGTGTTAGTCTGGATTAGAACAAGGACAAAGCTAGTGCAAATTTAAGTGGAATTTGAGCACAGTCTTGAAAAGGCTGCTGGAAGGTAGAGTAGTTATAGAGGGTGGAAGATTGTTCCAAAGTTTAGATATGGTACATGAAAATATGGCTTCTCCTGCTGAGTTTTTGGGTTTGATAACAGTGAGTTGATTTTTGTTGCTTGATCTTAGGGGCCTAGTGGAGTGATAGGGTTGGAGAAGGGTTTGAAGGGAAGGGATGTTATGGGGTGGTTAATAAGTTTATGAGCAAGGGTGAGTTGATTAAAGTGAAGGAGTTGTGAGAGTTCTAGCCAGTTTAGTTCTTTAAGGGAGATAGAATGATGGCTGTGGTAGGAGGTTCCAGTAGCAAATTTAGCAATTTTGTTGTAACAAGCATCCAGCTTGTGTAGGTTTGTCTGAATAAGGTTGGTAAGTATGGGGGATGCATAGAGTAGGGTGGAGATTAGCTGGGAATTGGCTATGGAGATTCTAGCTGCCTTGGTTAGGAATTGACGGCTTCGATATAATGCACCAAGTTTCTTGTGAACTTTTTTTATTGTGAGAGATATGTGGGTGTTAAATCTAAGTTTGCTGTCTATTTCCACACTGAGTAATTTTGTGTGTTCTAATGGAGAGATGATGGTATTGTCTTTGGTGAGAATGTTGAGGTGGGGGGTGTTTTGGGTGGCTTTGGAAGGTTGGAACAGGATAAGTTTTGTCTTACTTGGGTTGAGTAGGAGCTGAGCATTGGATAGCAAGCTTTCTACAGGAGAGAATTATTCCTGTGTGATTTGTTGTAGTTCTGTTAGAGTGGGGGCAGAGCAGATAAGAGTAGCCATCTGCATACTGTATAAGAGATGCTTGTGTGGTGGCAGTATGTAGGTTGTCAGTGAAAAGTGAGAATAGCAGAGGGCCAAGGATAGACCATTGGGGAACTCTGAGAGTAACTGGGAGGCGAGGTGATAGGTTATCGTCCCAGATTACTGGTTGCTGGCATCCGTGTAGATAGCTGTGGAACCAGTTACAGGCTAATTGTGAGAAGGAGCGGTTGGAGAGAGTAGAGAGTAATATATCATGAAGATACCATGTCAAAGGCCTTTGAGATATCTAGAAATATGGCATTAGAGAAGAGGCCATTGTTTTTGTGATGAAGTATAGTGTTGATGAAGGAGAGCAGAGTGGAGGTAGTGGTGTGATATGGCCTGAAACCATGTTGGGTTTTGGAGAGGAGATTATTAGCTAGGAGGTAGTTGGAGACCTGGGTGTTGATACATTTTTCAAGTATCTTGGAGAGAGGGGAGAGGATCGCAATGGAGGGCAATTGGAGAGGTCGGTGGAGGGAGTGCCTTTGTGGAGGGGAATGATGTGGGATATTTTCCATATCGAGGGAACATAGCCTTCTGTTATGTAATGGTTGATTAGAATTGAAATTGGGTAGGCTAGTGTATCAGCTGAAATTTTCAAGTATTCAGAGGGGAGGTTGTCAGCTGCGAGTTTGGTGGGTTTAAGTTTTGAAAATAGTCTTTTTATGTTGGAAGTAGGTACTGAGGTGAAGAAGAAAAGAGGAGTGGGGGTTTAGGGTTAGGGGTTGGGGGGCTGTTGTGGGGAAGTGTTGTTTGTTTAGAGATGTTATAATTTCAGTGAAGTGTTTGTTGAAGGATTCAGCAATACTGATGGAAGAGGGGGGAATGGACGGCTGGGGGGTATCAACCTTCCCTGGGTGAAGGATAGTGTTAATAGTGGACCAGAATTGCTTAGGGTTGTGGTTGGTAGAGATTAGGGTGTATTTATAGTAGAGGGATTTGTCTAATTTTATTTGCTTTTTGGCTTTATTGTGGAGTTCAAGGTATGATTGCCTATCTGAGTTATTTTCTGTTAGTCACCAGTGTTCTCAGGCCTTATCTCTGCATTTCATTAGGGTTCTTGTGGTCTTTTGTAACCACGGGGCACACCTGGATCTGACTTTGGCATTTCTTACAAGAGTATTGGTGTTTAGGATGGAGAGGAAGGTACTGTTGAAGAAGTGGACAGCCTCATCTAGGTTGAGGTATTTTAGTGGTGACCAGTTATTTTTTTGTAGGGAGGAGATGAAAGAGTTGGGGCTGAAGTTGGACTTGTTCTGTATTTGCCTGTGGATAATGGGCCTGAGACTGTTTTTGTGGTGCCGAATTAGGAAAGTGGGGGAGTGGTCACTAAGACTGTCAGGTAAGCAGCCTGCTAGGTAAGAGTGAGGGGCTTTGTTGACTAGGATTCAGTCAAGTAAGGTATGATTGTTAGGATTTTTGTTGATTCAGGTAGGGGATTGGATGAGTTGAGTGAACTCACGGAGATTAAGGTGAATGGTTGGGAGAGTGTTATTGCAGGATAGCCAGTTGATGTTAAAGTCGCTGAGAATGATGGTTTCCTGGGGTAGAGATAGAGTAGCCCAGCTCAAGAGATTTTCTAGGGGTGTAATATTTTTCCCTGGTGAGAAATACCATCCTATGATATTGATTGTTTGGTTTGGGTTTAGTTTGAGATTGGCAAAAAGGATTTCTTCATTGTTGTGGTGAGGGACGGATGTGTTCAGGAGTTGAATATTGAGGTGGTGTTTAAATATCAATGCTACACCACCTCCTTTTTTGGACAATCTGTCTATGCAAAGGATGTTGTATTCAAGTGGAAGTATTTCCTCACTTTTGATGTGAGGTTTGAGCCAGGTTTCAGTTAGGAAGAGAGTATCTGGGGAATATATGCTTATACTGGCATGTAGTTCTTGGATTTTATTGCATATGCTACTGAAGTTTAGGGACATTATAAGTAGGTCTGTTTTTTTTTTTTTGTTGGCCAGGAGTTGAGTTGTGGGGGGGTGCTTGGACTAGGGTTTGTGATTGGGTTGGATTTGGGAGGACCAGGGTTTGGATGGATGTCTCCAGCGAGGGCTAGTTTATAGATGGTATTTAGGATATGTTTTATATACATAGTAAATTGCTTATGGTATCTTAGGGATATTTTATTTTTGAGTGTGTTAGGTGCTTGGTAATGGAGTGTGTGTATTGGGAGGATGTTTTTGGTGGCAGGGGTTGTGTAGTTATAGTGTAAATGTTTTGAGGGAGGGTGTTGAGAGAGTACAGTGGAAGTTGTTGGGGCATGTGACTGTAGAGTCTTGGTAGGATGTAATGTGAGTTAGAACTATGCAGGTTAGAAATGTTATTATATTAAGTAGTAGCATGATTGTGTTGGATGTAGGGGGAGGGAGTGACTAGTAGTGTAGCCTAATTGGTGGTAATTAGGGCTGGGGTTAAGGCTAAGAATAAATGTAGAGGTACTGAGGGCAGGTGTGACTAGGGGGTAGGGAGGGGAGTGAAGTGAGTGTAGCGAACAGAGCGGGCTAGAATTCCCCAGGCTAAAGATTGCAGGGGTAAGTGTCTAAATAGCCGTAAGTGTCTAAATAGCCAAATTGTTAGGAGTTATTAGAATCTAGTAGGGAAAAACAATCTATAGACCTGATTTCAGCTGTGTCCTTTCTGGGTAGATACCTAGTTTGAAGCAGACAAAAAGTGGCAGTTTAAGTACCTATTTTACAAGTGGGCAATTCCAGTGTATCTACTGGGTTACCTTTTTTTCACCTAAAGCTTTATCTTGGTTTACTGATAACTAAAAAGAAAAAGTTTAACTGGGGAATGCATTTACAGCTGATGGGGGTGGGGAGCAGCTGCTATCCCTGGCCATGGGTAGAGCCAGTTATTTCTGCTTTAGACCAGGTAATTTCTACAGTAGCAGGCTAAGAGGGAAATATAGCTAGACACCTACAGTAACATATTATCTTTTTAAAGCCCTTGAGTCCTTCTGGCTGGTTTCTTTACTCCAGATGCGGCCAGTGGCCAAGAGTTCAGCAAGTGGGGGACTGAGAGAGAACCCGTTCGCAGGGACAGTGGTCACTAAATGAAAAGATGAAGACAAAAACAATTATTACGTTAAGGTCTCTGAAAGGGGAATAAGAGAGAAGTGCTGTAAAAAAGTAACTGAAATAACAAATTATCACCCAGGCAGGAAGGGTACTGGGTTTATGGTATATGGCAATAAGGGGCATCTAAGTTTGATATTGTACAAGTAAAGTGATAATGTTTCTATTGGAAACTAGCACATAGGAGTACTGCACTGAAAGCTTTTATCAGTTTTTGATTCTAGAAAAATAAATAGTGATAACTTCAAATAAATGATATAACGGATATATGCTGCCCAGTGATTAAATAAAATAAGCAAAGCATGGTGTGTAATTCTTCTATGTTATATGTCATGACTCTTTGGTATTGCATTATTAGTTAAACTCTTAAAGGTCATTCTGCAGCATCCATTACTTTTTAAGGTGCTTATCAAAAGTCTCCTTAAACACATCCCTGTAAATATTCTTTCCCTAACATACAGTTGTTGCCATTTGGAAGCAGTATTGATATTTGAAAACCCAACCTGAACTGACGTCTAACCTTAATTACTCATGTTACTTGTTTCAGAGGTAAGTACTAGATAGTCTGTCTGCAGACCATTACAGGCCTGTTCAATAACTTATATTCAAAAGTTCGGTTTAGCCTAAAGGAGGGAAGTACAAAATAGACCTGGAGTGAATTTGAGGCTGCTCATCCCAATATTTTATTTTATCTTGAAAGTATCTACTTGACACTTAATAGAAGCTTGTTCCAGAAGTTGAGAACACAATGGGATATGACTGTATCAAGTCAGTGTGCCCAGATTTTCACAGAATGTCCAGATTTTTGCCTCACATTTTTGATCTGTTCCTCATAAAATTTGATTTTCCGACAACTCAGAGGTTTAAGGTTACTAAATAATGATATAATTGAATTCCAGACTTTATATTATTCCAGAAATGCATAACAACACAAACCCTATTATTCTAACAACTTTCTAAATTTCTAAGAGCAATATCTGCAATTTGTCCCTGATTTTGGGACTTTATTCTCCATTACTTTTTAGTTTTGTCCAGATTTATTACGCTTAGAGTTTGAGAAGTATGAATGCATCTTATTTATTTGTCATTGAAAACAAGATCTGGGAGCTACCTAAATATGAGGAAACATGTAGCTCACCCTGTCCTCAGAAGGGAAACCCTAAAATAAAACACAAGAGATACAAAGCTACTTCTGAGAAGGAACTTTGTGTAACTTCAGAGTTAACCAGTCTCCTTTACCCTGGGAGGAGTGAAGACAGGTAAACCAGCTACAGAAGGAAGCCAAAAACAGGAATGCCACTAGGTAAAAATCCAAGTTAGTGCAATGTTTAGCAAAGAATGCTCTGAACTCTCAATCGAAGTTAAAAACTTGTTATTGTGCAGATGGTTGAGTACTTCATTATATTCAAATAAAACATGCAGGCATTCAGCTTACATACACTTGATAACAATGGGCTTAGGAGTGTGCCAGTTGTGGTGACCTCTCATTGGCCAGAAGCTTGCAAATTTCAGATTGTTCAAGAAGTCTATCCCTTAACTTGTATATCAGGCAGTTCTGACCAATTAGCTGTGCTAGTGTACCTGACATGGTGACAAACCCTTCTTAACATTCACAAGTGGCATACAATTAACATCATTAGTTGATGTCTGTAAGTATAAGTTTACCAATTACCAATCTATTGTATTAGCTAAAAAATCTGGTTGGTCTCACTGCTTTTGAATAATCTTCTTCAGATCCATCATTAAAAAAACATACACTCTTAAATGAGAAGTATAAAGAGTCATTATGGAAATGTAGTTCTAACAAACACTGGAGAAAACATATCAGCAAAGCACAGGACTTATTCATTCATTCCCTGTCAGTTTTTATACTTGAAGATTGCATTTCATGAAAACAGAAGAAATAATCAAGGACACATTGAAGATAATCAATTGGTTGAAGCCTTTAAAGAAATTAGAAAGCAGAACATTTTTTATAGCAACACAGTGATGGTGTCTTTAGAGGCGAGTAAAGAAATAAGCACAGAGACCAGTTCTTTATGAGCTTGCTTGGGTCATTGTAGTGCTATTATCTGTGGTTCTCCAGTTCATGGTGTGCTTTTAGTCTTCAGGTATTTCAGGCTTGCTTTGCCGGATACTTTGTATTAATGAAACTGTATTTGTTGGTGTTGGGGTCTTTCTCCTATTAAAGGCTGCAAAGATGCATTGCATTGCATTACCAATTTCATTGAAGACACAGAGGCAATCACATAAGCAGACTTGGCTCTTAATAGTCCTGAAATTTCATGGGTCTAAATGGCTAGACATAAATACTCCTTATTTCTGAACAGCATATTTTGACAATGCTTATATATATATATATATATATATATATATATATATATATATATATATATGTGTGTGTGTGTGTGTGTGTGTGTGTGTGTGTGTGTGTATATATATATATATATATATATATATATATATATATATATATATATATATATGAATCCAACAGATTAACTGACAACAATTGATGGACTAATTAATTGCGGAATGGCTACTGTAACAGCCTCTTTTGTTCTACCAATGGATAAGTTCTTGTAGTGCTACAATGTAACAGAAGAGTTCATAGATGTATATAAGAATATTAATAAAGGATGTTGATGTAGCGTTATTGCTGTTTATGCTTATACCTTATAAATCCAAATAAAAGACACAATTCATCAGTGCACACATGCTCACTTGGGAATGTTGCTGGAAGGTATTGCAAGAATGGCTCACAGTGCAAACATCTGAGCCAGTTCTGCTTCTAAGCTGAAGGTATTTTCACCGGTGTGTAACAGTCAACTCACATTTATGGTAAGCAACCCAGGAATCATTTAAATTCACTTGAAAATTAAACTAGAAGCCTTGTTAGAATGCACAAGTACATTTTTTACATGTAAGTATTACTTTTTATTGTCTGCAAAGACGCTTTGCTAATAGCAACATTATAGCATTTATAATTTATTTTACTCCTTTTCTTAGACAGCACTTTTCAGTGTTATCATAACTTCCATGCTGTTAAACATTTTCATAACCTAGGGAAGTGAAAATGAAAATTGGCTATTTAAATAATGCAGTGTGCAAAATGTACTTTTCACGCTTTCAAGAAAAAGCAGTTTGATGATGGAAGTGAAAATGTATTCTATATCCTTATAATTCATGGCAGTATTTTACATCACAACAAATGTAGTCTCTGAAAACGACATGCTTTTGAGGCTAAATGTATCTATTACGTATATAATGACAGGCAGGATTATTTAATGCACATGCAAACTATTACCTGACATTTTTTAAAATTAACACTGTCTTTTCAGAGTGAATCTATTGCTTCATAGGGTAACAGTAGGCTCTTTTATGCCTGTACATTAGACAGCTGTACCCACTTTTCCAACTTGTTTCAACAGCACTCTTCCTGTACTTGTAAAGGTTTCTTCTCATCTACACAGGCTTTCATTTTAGTTTTATTTTGACTGTTTCTTGTACTTTTCATTCAGAATTAGCTCCAGTTTCACAAGAGTTCTCATATATATATTTAAACATCAGACTGGATAGTCACTCCTTTCCAAGGATGTACAGAACTACAGAATCTCCTTAGCATATTGAAAATGTGTTGTTTTTTAAGTTAAACTTTTTATGGTACTTACGTATTATCGCAACCACTTTTTCAAGGTAATACCGCTCGCTTCTCCGTGCGCAGATGTAGACGGTCATGCTGCCGTTATGTCAAGAAGTGTGTTTTCCTTCACGTTGAAAGGTTGTTTTAGGCAGGGGTATCGTGGGAAATGGTGCAGATCAGGGTTTTGGTGTACTTATGCTGTTTTTTGCGCTCGCCGCTTCTTGATCACTGATGCACTGACGAGCCGTCGGAATGTACTCCTCCTCGCATGTCAGTGCTGATAATGGTACCAGTAAGAAGGAATAAAGGGATATTAAGGCTTGTCACCGCATTCCCTGCCATCACTTTTATTAAGAAACTATGCTGCACAACAAAGTTTGACAGCTTTGTCCCCCCCCCCCCCCCTTTTTTGGTCTCTTCTCTTTTTTGTAGCTGTCAAGAAGTAGTAGACAAGTGGACAGCTGTCAGCGTGTGAGTCTGTTACATTAAGCGGGAGGCTCGCGGCTTGAGAGATGGAATGCGTGTTACACAAAAGTGCTGTGGGAAAACGTATCTCCAGTGACATGATGTCGGGGAAATGGCATAGCTTGAAACAAGCAGTCATTCCTCACATGTCATACCGCCTTTCCTACCTAAACAAGGCTTTTTAATAAAGTTAATGTTGTCAATGTGATCCTGTACATACTTACAGTTAAATCAACACAGCTGGAAGCGAGCGGTATTACCTCGAAAAAGTGGTTGCGATAATACGTAAGTACCCTTTTTATATTACCAGTTCTCACAGCTTTCCTAATACTGGCCATAAACACTTCACTATTTAATTTGCCTGTGGCCATAGTGTTGTCACTTTTCTATGCCTTATTCTAAAATTAGTACAAAACAGTTTAAAAACTACTAAATTGTGAACCATTATATAATCTGATTTTTTTTAATTCTGAAAGATGAGAATATTGATAACCATCTTACATGATGCTGTACTGATACATTCTACCACTGGAAACCATTATGCCCCCCCCCCCCAGTCAGGGACAGCAGATGTTTTGTACTATTAAATAGGCCAAAAGAAATCCACACCATTATCCAATTAAGCTGACTTTGGCAATTCTGACACCTGAATTGGAACATTCACATTTTTGCAAGTGGAGTCATTTCCTATGAGCCATATCTTTTCTTTCAATAATATATGTTCTCCATGGTTCCACAATGTGGTTCATAAGCAGTTTCAGTGGGTCAGAACTTCTGCAGATATTAGCCTATTACCATTCCAAAGTTAATTTCTTGTCAGTGATAATGTAATATCATATTTACAATTTTCATATGTCCTAATGTTTCCTGCCTTCTTTGTGACAGCTGTTCCACAGACAGATTTGTTTCATCAGGGTCCTTCTGTGTCTCCTGTTCAATTTCCTCTAACAACAGCACTTTTGAAATATCTTGGTAACAAACAAAACTGATGTGTAACTACAGATTACAGTGTGTTAAGAAAGATAATGAATATTAACTAGAATACTGTCATTTTAAAAAAAATTGAAAACACCCATTTAAGCAAAGAAACAATTTGCCTAATGCACTCCACAGTTGTAAACATCTGTGAGACTGTTCAGCCTGTAGGTTAACAGAATATTGCCTTAATCCCAAGGTTCAGCAACCCCACAGTTAGTGCTGTGGCAAATTTCAATGTAAATTCATACTGAATTTCTTGCTGTGATATAAGCACATACAGTTAATGTTTGGACAAACTGACTAGATGCGTCTCATCTTTATATTTTTTATTATTTCATCTGTTTGTTATAGGAGTGAGCCCACTAAATGCAAGTGTCTCCTTTCAGGGACAACCAAAGAGCACTCTCTGGTTAAGTGACTTACTCAGAGTCACACAGCAGGCAAAGGAAAACAGAAGGAATCAAACCCTGTACCTTTGATTATAGCAAGTTGCTTGTTAACAAGTCAGAGACTTAATCCTGTGCACTAACTACCAGAGTCTGCATATGTTGACTCTTGTGGGAAAAATTCCATTATGTGGATAAGAACCTCTACAGCACTGTCTATTGTTTATATCTCATGCTGTTTACGTCTTTGACATATAACATATCTTCTGTGCTGGAGTACAGTGTGTATTTTGTTTTACTTTTCAACTTTCCATTTTAAGTATATTTATTCTACTCTACTCTAATCTACTACATCCTGGACAAACTTCAACCCCAATCCCTGCTACTATTATTGATAAAACCCCTGAAGATGTTTCTGATATTTTTACCCAATTCTTTACTGAGACAATTCAAGCCCTAGCTAGCCAACTACCTCCTAGCTCCCCTGGTCCTTTTATTTTTAATTTATTTATTTTATTTTATTTGCAGTTGGTTTGCCAGGATAGTCCATTGGGCCAAATGAACCCGTTTTCAATGGAGTCCTGGGGAGAAAAGCTCCAAAACTAAGTAGGTTACAGTAGGTTATTCTTAATAGATGTACAAATTATACCATTATACAGAAGTTAATCATACAAGAAAAAACAATTTGCAAATAATACAACAAAAACTAGAGTGAGTACAGTCTAGTGATGAAATTAATAGGTAATACAGACTAAAGGGAAATTTAGCCTTTTGGTCCTGAAAGTAGCACCCCTAGAAACCTACTTGCGTTCAGCTTCCAGCCAGTCGCCACTTCACTTATCCATACCTTGATCAAAAAATTAAAACCCACTACACTTTCTGCTGATTAACTCCCTGCCGAGTACCTACAAAAATCAACTGATGCTATTGCTTACCCCGTCTCAATACTAATCAATCGAACCATAGTAGAAGCTAAAATTCCCACCATCTGGAAAATATCCTATGTAATCCCACTTCACAAAGGAGGCAGCTCTACTGAATTCTCCAATTATAGGCCAATAGCTATACTCTCTCCACTTGCAAAGATTATGGAAAAATGTATTCATAGACAACTCATGCACCACCTAATCCAAAATCGCCTTATGGCAGACACTCAGCATGGCTTCCGTCCTCATCACAGCACTACTTCAGCCCTCCTAGCCTTTACTAACACCATAAACCATAATCGCAACAATAATTATATATCCTCAGCCCTCTTTTTGGATCTTTCCAAGGCATTCGATATGGTTGATCACCAACCTTTAATCCACATCCTGCAAACATTCTGTCTAGATACTGGAGCCCTCCAATGGTTTCAATCCTACCTGAATGGTCGACAGCAGGCTGTCCTCTGGCAGAACAAACTCTCTAACCTCCTACCTAACACCCTCGGAGTACCACAAGGCTCTATACTAGGGCCCTTGCTGTTCTCCATCTTCATTAACGACCTTTATACTGTCATCCCAAAAGTCAGCTGTATCCAATATGCTGATGACTCTACTCTGATTTGCTCAGCCACATCTCCAGTAGAGTTAATGTCAGCAACCCAGACCACCTTTAATACAATAGAAAACTGGCTTTCTGAACATCGTCTGATCCTAAATCCCAAAAAACTAAAATGCTGTTATTTTCACCAACACGTAGGTCTACCGCTTTCACCTTTACCATAAAATCAAATGATGGCACAATAATCTCTCCTGACCCATCTACAAAACTATTAGTTGTCATCATAGACAATAATCTCAAATTTGACCTACATGTTAACCAAACTATCAAAACCATCAATAAAAAACTAGGGTCACTTTACAGAATAAAAGCCTTCCTAACTCCTCCAGCTAAAATTGCCATAGCTCGCTCTCACCTTCTTTCAACCCTTCTGTATGCATCCCCTCTACTCTCGAATTTGAACAAGACTGTCCTTAAACTCTCAATTTGCTACAACCACATTGCCAGGTTTGCCACTGGGCTGCCTTTTAGGACACATCATTGCATCAATCTAAATCAGCTTGGTTGGCTTGAACTACCCAGCCTAATCCAGTATAACCAACTGATTATGGCCTATAAAATCCTCTATAATCCGGACAATACTCCTGCACTTAAAAATATTATCACCCCCTATAACAATCCTAGACCGCTTCGATCTTCCAACAAACTACTAATTCAGACTAGCAAAATTAATAACACAGCCGATGATTCTCTCTTTGCAAACTCTGTAAGTAGATCCTGGAACTCTCTTCCAGCTGATATTACCTTACTTTCCACCTTAGGTCAATTTAAAACTAGACTCAAACAACATTTGTCACTTAACTGGCTATGTCAGTGTATCAAGCCTGGCTAACTCTCTCTAGAATGTGTAAAAATCTGTTAACCAGTTTACTGTGTAATTTAATTTAATCCTGACTTGTGCTCAGGATTAACTGTAACATGTGGAACTTGTTTAACTTGCTTACTTATGTAATCTCTGTAAATAGTTGGTTTGTAATATGTAATGCTGGTATTATGTAATGCTGTATCTGCTTACCCTTGGAGCTTTTCTCCCCGGGCCTCCGCTGAAAATGGACATGCATCCAGTCGGACTATCCCGGTCAACAAATGTAAAATAAAATAAAAATAAAAAAAAAATAAATATTGTTTGACTTCTACTACCTCTAGCTTTAACTACTGATAATTCAAGATATGTAGTTTAGTCTAATAAATCATTGATTTCATGAGCACTTCCTAAGCACATTTTTTATTTAATTTGCATATTGATATAATCTACATAATTTCTTTGTTCAATTTTTTTTACTTTTATATAGCATGTGTCTGTGTTATCATAATCTAACAGTGAAGACCCTCTTTGATATGTGTTATGGTTCAGTTTATTCCTTCTACTAATCAGTATTTGACATCTTTTTGTAGACCTTCTCACACCTAGGGTCAGCCGTGTGCTAATAATGATTATTTGTGTCAGTCACACTGTTTGGATCTTGATCCCTTCTTTCATAGGTAAAAAGAGCTGTGTGTTTGCATGCATTTGGATTTATGTTTATTGTTTCTGAATTCAGGCAAATGGCAGAAAGAGGCTGGTGGGTCAGGCTTTGAAAACCTGAGGGGGACTGTCTGATGCGTAGTTTCCATAAGAAGTGGTCCACACTGCCATGGCCTCTTAGGTCTCTCTGGGAAATGATCGGTGTACTTGATCCCAGTCTAGTCTTTACTTCCTGTGGAGAAATTGAGGCTTAGGAGAGGTGCACACATGCCTCCCATCTTTCGGGTACATCCCAGGGTGTTTGTGATCAGATCAGCCAGAAGTCTTCCCAGCTTAATTATGAGGAGCAACCTATTGAATCAATCACATGGGGTATTTAAGGATGAACCAATTGAATCAATCACTTGGGCTATTTAAGGATGAGACTTTATCTCCCAGACCTCCCTCCTCAGCATGGCTTGGTTGGTGTTAGTGGAGGAGGAACCATGAGTGAAACCACACCAAGATCTGTGGCCCAGGAGAGAAAGATAAAGGAACTGTTTGACTCTTGTTGGGAAGCTAGAGTTGTACCTGCATGATTTTACCCTTAGATACTTCAGCAGCAGACCTTGTGCAGGCCTCTCCCCCTTGCACTCTATCTTCAGCATGCAAGCTTAGAACGCAATTAGGTCCTGCTTAGCTCAAAATCCATTGAAGGCCTATTGCATGTTCAGTGTCACCAATGAGTGATACTACATCTGGAAAATTCTTAGGATGGGGTAGACATCTTCAAATGGTTTAATCATGGGGTCAAGGTGAGGCATTTGTTTTTGAAATGCACAAACCCTTGGTCCTGTTGTTCCTCAAACTCCTCCGTTGATAATGAATCCTTCAGGGAGACTTTACAGTGCTTGATTGATTGCCTAGCCTTTGTCCCAGGTGATTCCCAGGACCCTTTAACAAACTGCCAATATATCCCATCACTAGCTTTGTGTAAGTCATTTTAGAGGCATGGAGTTAGCCCCCCCCCCCGTCTGCAACAGCAGCCCCTAAAATTGCTAAATTTTTGTATTTAGCCTCCATTAAATTGCAGTGATATTTTGTCTGTGCATCCCAAGCCTGATGTAGAGCTAAAACATGTCCAGACATCATATATCTTTTACACTCAGCTGGATGACATTTGACAGGAAAGTATATTTCTTTTCCATGCTGGGACATAGGACCTCATCCATGCCTATCAGTGATACAGTCCCTTCATTGCATTGTCTGACTCTAGGTTCAGGAAGAATTATGCAATGACCATTATGGATGCCATACTTGTGGGACACCATCTCAGATGCTGTAAGTTGTCTGCAGTGGATACTTGGACCAGGGCAGCAGGCAATGGCAATTTTGTTTGTCTACATGTGGCATGGTCAAGTGGAATGACCTTGTCACTTTTCCTCTAGATATTCCAATCAATAGAAATGGATTGCAGTCTTTGTTTGATACCTTAATGGGTACTGGATTAGTTCGCTTCCTGTCAGAGGGGTCCTTCCCTCTTTCTGGGGTTGTACTCCTTCAGAAGAAGAAAGAAGCATATTTACTCTGAGTGTGAAGCTGAGATTTCCCCCGCTTATCTTATCTCCCTGGCCTGATGGAGTTTGCTAAGTGACTGGGACTAGTTTCCACTCCATGAGTCAGCATCTCTGGGGAATGTGAGTTGGAGTGAGTAACCCTCTGATTAGCCCTAACGGTAGTACCACACTTGTGAGTCTGGAAGAAGAAGGCCTGCACTATTGGTTGCTTTGTTTTTCTATTGGTTCACCACCTTCTATTTTCTCCACCAGTCTTGTCATGTGGAACTCTGGGGAAGGCCCAGCCTTAATCACTTTGTGGGTGATGGAGATTTCTTCTTTTACTAATGGTGTATAGCCCCTTCTAGGGAGTCTGTTAAAATTTCAAGCATTGTAATTGCCATCCTCAGAATGCCAAAATGTTGAGTGAATATTTGCAAATATTTATTAAGTTCATTTGTTCTTTCCTGAACTGCCCCCCCCCCCCCATTCTAAGGTACAGCAACCTCGGAGTTAGTATATATAAGAAGCAGAAGTATGGACAGCTGCAGACCCCAAGCTGTGGATGTCAGGCTGCAAAAATGTTTTAGTTTTGTAATAGTAACTTTTGTAACTCTTGTGTGGCCATGGTGGTGCAGTGGTTAGCATTGCTGCCTCACAGCAAGAGGTTCTCTGGTTCAATTCTTGGCTGGGGTGCCTTCTGTGCGGAGTCTGCATGTCCTCCCGCGTGGGTTTCCTCCGGGTGCTCCGGTTTCCTCCCACATCCCAAAGACATGCAGTAGGTGGATTGGACACTCTAAATTGGCCCTAGGTGTGAGTGTGTGCATGTGTGTGCCTTCTGTGGAAGGTTGGATGCCGGGCTGGCAACTTGACACTGTAAAACTCCACTGCCAATCATGAGTGGACAGATGATCCACTGTGGCGACCCCTGACCGGAAAAAGCCGAAAGAAGAAGAAGAACTTTTGTAACTCTTGTTTTGACAATAGAATTGCAATTTTATTTTTGTAATACTGGGAATTGCAACTATGGTCCTTGAAATTAAGATAGGGAGACCTCACTTTGGACTAGGATGATGTTTTGTCTTGTTTGTTTAGTTAGACCTTTCATCTTCTCTAACTTCTTGACAAGGAGGAACTCAGGACCTTAACACCTATCTCTGCCCTTGTGTGACTTCAGGGGTGACGTCTGGGATTTTGACTCCTATGTGGTATGCCATTGTCATAATCCAATCAGTAGCTTTGTGAGGAATTGCTCCCCTGCTAGTTTTTCTTGAGGGCTGTGCCCTTTAGGCTACTCTGTCTCCAGACCCTCCCATTGAGATGTTGTCTCTTCTGTGCCTTATTGCTGGAATGCTGGCATCAGGTCATTCTGTAAGTATTTTTGATGGCAGTCCTTTGGGGTAACCTGCCTTGGTTGTGGTGTCACTTTGCATCCTCACCCAGGCACTGCCCATTCAGGACATGAACCTTTGGCTCATCCCACTCCATCTCATTTAGCCTACAGAAAGTCATAGATACCTGAGCATCTCACTTTAAGTGTTGGAGCAGTCTTGGCTCTAGACAATTTAAGCTGTTTGTTGTTATGTTACTTCCTCTCCATCAGGGGGACAGGGCATCCCACTTGTAGGGTCGGTGAAGCCCTTGAGGTAATGTAGACTTAATCACCCCTACCTCCTCCAAGGTTTGATATCAGTGAAATGCAAAACTTATGAAAGAGATGAACTATTGGTTAACTATAAACTGTTGATTATTAAATCAATGTTAAATATATATGCTCCATTGTTTTACATTATCTTTTTCATCCTGATTCTCCTTGTCACCAATCTTTTGTTATTTGTCTGCCATATTAGTTCTATGGCAAATCTTTATGTTCATTTAATAACTATTACTCTTCCTTGTATTGTATTGGACTGTAATATTCATTTGTTTATTTTTATTTCCATTAACATTTATTTACAAGTACAATCCAGTTGTGTGAGGTGCCAGTTTTCAGTGGAAGCCCAGGGAAAAAGCTCAGTAATGCATAAAAATTAATACACATAATGTAACATAACATTACTACGTAACCAGGTATCACCACATTTTGAAACAGTTGGAGTAGTGTAAGTGTCCTGCCAAAACACAAATTGTGATCATTAGGATAGGTAGCTATTGAACCAAATTAGGGTGCCAGAATCTATAATGCATTTATTTAATCTATTAAGTAATAATGTATGAGAGACTGTGTCAAATGCTTTAGACAGCTCTAAGAAAAATGATGCAATGTATAATCCTTGATTTTTTTTTTTTCTGTGTGCTTAATTTACGAAATTATATAGTACAGTTTTGATGCTGTGGTTAGTGAGGAAACCATAATGAGTAGGGGAGATCAAGCTATTTTTTTTTAATAATATGTGATATTACTAGTTTGAGAATAATTTTTTCTAAAAATTTTGAGACTGGGGATACAATGACAGTAGTCAATAATATGACAATTCTGTGGAAAAGGTACCTTTATTACACTGGAATGATATTGCTTCTATATGAGAGGATCATACTGCTCTGTAATGAAACAATTTATTAGAATCACAATAGAATATGCATTTGATTGTGCTACTATGCAAATGTATTCAGGTGGTAAATTATCTAAGGGGAGTTAGTTTTATTTTTTATGGTAGTATTTTGGTTTGATTTATGGAGATAGACTGAAAGTGGAATTCATCTTGGCTTTTTTAGTACTTGTACTATTTTCCAGGTTCTGGCTAAAATTTGTCCTTGGTTAGTCAATGTAAATGAATGTAAATGAATAAGTTAATGTATTTCCTAAAAAAAAGTATACATACACATGTATAGACTGATAGATTTAATAAAGTGAGTAGCATTGGGTCTGGCAATGAAGGAGTTAATAGCTTTGGGTCTGGCTGTGAAAGTCAAAAGGGCTTCTAAAAGGGTTAGTTCTGTCGTTCAAAGGAATGGTAAGCCCACAGATGAAATGCAGCCTGTTTTTTTTTTTCAGTTAGTTCAGAATAAGTTAAGGAAGAAATTTTAAGAAGTAGAGAAGGGAAAAGAGGGAGACAGCTCCTGAACTGTTATGTTCTACTCATTTATGTGGAAGGCAGAAACTGGTTACAGGAGTTTTCTGGACTTTGAAGCAAGGAACAAAACCCCCCCCCTTTTTTTTTTTTTTTTTTACTTTATTGTGTGTATAGTTTTTCTTATGTGTTTAATTTTACTTATGTAATGTACCTTTTGGAGCTTTTCTCCCCAGGCCTCCGCTAAAAAGGGACCTGTGTCCAGTCAGAGTTTCCTGGTTAACAAATGTAAAATAAAATAAAAAAAAATAAAAGTGCTGTGTGGAGGCTGACTGAGAAGGAAAGAGTTTTTTTCCTCATAGTTATGACGAGAGATTATCATTGTGGAGCCTGGTTTGCATGTGACTGTTCTGTTGCACAAAAATAGACCACAAAGATGCATATTAAAACAACTACTGAACTGCACAAAAATGTATGTATATTAGATCATGAAGCTAGCTTTGAATCAAGTCCTTCTTCAGGCATATATCAAAATCTGTCACCTGTCACCTGTCAAGTCTTTCATTTAAATAAATAACATGACCAATAAAAATGCAAAAGCAGTTGAGACAAAGTCATCTATAAATAAAATTGTGCCTGTTCTTAAAAGCCTTATCACCCCCTATCAGAACTTCAAACCGCTCCGATCCTCTTAACAAAATGTTAGTTCACATGCTTAAAACTAACAACGCAGCTGGGGATGCTCTGTTTGTCAGCTCTGTAGGCAAAACATGGAACTTATTCCCTGCTGACCTAACATCAGAACCCTCTTTATCCCAATTCAAGAAAAATCTTATACTGTACTTTAAAACACAGTGGATATGTCCTTGCTTTACCCCTGATTAACTTTTACTCCCTCAACTATGTGCCTAATCAGGACTTCCTCCAAGTGACTATATCCTTGTTATTTGGTAATAACCTAATTACTTCATATTAACTGGTGTGATCGTGTTATGTTATGATCCTTTTAATGAATGTAATTTCTGTTTGGAAATTGTAAAAATCCTGCTTTATATGTATCTATTAAATAGTATTTTGTAGTATGTATGTTGTAAGACGTCTGGAGCTTTTCTCCCCAGTCCTCTGTTAAAAATGCACATGTATCCAGTCGGACTATCCCAGTCAACAATTGTAAAATAAATAAATAAATAAATAAAATATACTGGCAGAATCATGACACATTCAAAACAATAAGAATTAATTTTAATTTAACAATATTTATATAGTATGAGCTGAATCCAGATTTATCCACAGGTAAATAAAAAGCACCACATCACTTTGTTGCATTTTATTGAAGTAAACAAGTGCTGCTGTTATATTTGTGCATTTTTGTAAAGTAATTGTAGTTTAATCTACTTTAAAGTGATGTTTTTTACTGAATTCAGCTGTTGAGTTCTACACTTCTTTTTTGTTTCTAAGTGTTTGGTGTTTCGATTAACCTGGTTATTTGCTGCACTTTGGGCTTTTTAGTGGTTTAAAATTAGGAAAGATAGGTTTGTCTTCTCGTGGGAGTAGAGAGTAACTTGGTCTCTTCTATGCTGAGAATCACTACAGAAACTTTAGAGTGTGCTTGTTGTGATTGACCAGTAGGTTATTTGGCTCATTATTTTTCTCTGCTTGTATAAAGTTGTTTCATTTTCACAACACTATTTCTCACGCAGCAGAGGTCAGCAGTGCCCTGCTTAGAATCTCAGTTTCCCAATAAATCTACCCCTAAGAGTCCCTGAGTCTATAGTTTCATGATTGATTGAAGAGGAGCATTGATCCATGAGATCAGATGAAGATCATCTTTCTTAGACAAATAACTCCTATGCAAATAAGTTGTAAACTCTGGTGCTCCCTTACAGTGGTTACACATCGGTGCATAGAACCAAGAGTTGTTTTTTTCATCAGTTGTAGCCTTACTCAAATATCACCTTAGCTAACCATTGTAGCCCACTGTATAAATACCTGAAACCATGGATCTGCACTTTCCTACTGTCTCTTTAGTCATCTTGGTAGAAACTGACATCCTGAGACAATGTAAAAATTGTCTCCTGTTTTCAGTCAACCATCTAATTCTCAAACAGCCTGATACAGTATATGAAAGATGCAGCTGTACACTGTCACTGGAGGCAAGACGGTCACATACAGCCACTACAAATGCCAAATGGGTTGTCAGAAACACACAAGCTTTATAATACCTGCCACACATACTACAGGCAAACACATAGACCCACATATGCAGAGGCTCCTAAACGTAGTCTTCCCAAACCAAAACCTCAAAGGCCTCCCAGATGCAGAAATTACAATAAGTATTGTCAGCAACCTCAAGAAAACACCACCAGAGCAACACCTGCCACAACCCATTCAGCCTCAACTCACAGTGTCTCAGCATCTAAGACCATAAAGCAGACCACCACACACACCATTAATTTGGTCATAGGATAGTCTTTTGTGAAGAACACAAATGTCCCACTCACCATGCTGAGCAAGGAGAGGGTCATGGTCAGTTGCCTGTCGGGAGCCAACATCTTCTAGGTCAAACATGCTCTAAGGACATTGAACCACAAGTATCGGTATGACTCAGTCATAGTCCATGTGGGCATAAATGACCTGAGATGTACCTCCCTGAGCTATATGAAGAGACATGACAGAGCTCTCAGGCTAAGTGTTATAGGTTAGTATGAGGCTAGCATTCAGCAGAATTTTACCTTCTCTGAGGATGATGCCAAATTAAAAACAAAAGATAATCGACTTTAATAGTTGGTTTAGTGTTTGGCATCATTTGAAGAGGGACAATATTTGTCATCCTGGGAGAATATTTCAGATATTAGCTAAAATGTTACTCCTCACCTCCCTCACTCACTGGCATAGTGCCTTTTCTAGGCATCACCAACCTGATATATACATCATACTGCTTAGCTAAACCAACCTGGAATAATTTAAAGGTTTTACTGCTCAATGTCAGGAGTCTAAACAAAAAACTCCACTCCCTGCAAGCTGTTCTCACCAAATATAGTTATCTGTTTAGTTACTGAGACATGGTTTAAAGCTGCAGAACAGCACCCAGGCAGTCCAAGGCTATAATGCCTTCCACACATTTAGGCCAGGTAATGCACCTCAAAGCTGGTCAAGCAGTATGATGCACTTGAGCTCCTCCACATATAACTCACCATAAACCAAGTCCCGTACCATATCCTTGCAAGCTTTGTCCCCCCTCTGTGACCCAGGAAATCCATACCACTTATTTAAATGAACTGGAGTCACTCTCCATTCAACCAAGCACTATACTCATGGGCAGATTCAACTACCACACTATAAACTGGAACTCATTCATGACCCCAAACATGTTGGCCCAAAGATTCCTGGACTTTGTCAACACAAATGTCCTGGACCAGCTAGTCCATACACCTCCTAGGGGTGCAAAAATCTTTGACCTAGTCCTCAAAAACTTAAGGGAATGATTCACCACAAATAAGTGTAACATCATCACTGGTTCCGTTGGACCATAAGGATGTCTCCTTCCAAACAGAAATAAAACCTGGACACCAGCTAACCCTGAAACTTTTATGAATTATTCCAAGGCAAACTTGCTACTATTAAGTGGCACCCTGTCAGCATTTCAAGACCCCACCTCCAAAAATTCAGGGAACACAGCTGGCTATGTAGAATTGTTTGCAATCATGTATAGCGCTGCAAAGGCTGTGGCACCTTCCCTAAATAAGCACAAGATAAACTCAAAAAAGCAAGCAACCCTCATGGAATGTCAGCATCAGTTTGTCATATAACAAAAGGAAGAAAATCATGGCCAAAATTAGGAAGAGCAATGCCCTGCAAGGTAAGGACTCCCTCATCAAACTAAATAAGCAGCTCTGTGGACTAATTAAGTCTACCAAAGCCATATTTGAGGTAAAAGTAGCCACCCAGCCTAAAGACAATCACAAGGCATTCTTAATCTATGGCCATACTCTCAAAGGCGGTACACAACAATGTGCTGAATCAACTGTAAAATGCAGACACCTATACTAAGCCAGAGGATATATCAAATCTACTGGTTGATAAATCTACCTCCAATTTTACCCCCTTTCTCCCCAAGACACCTCTCAAGAAATTCCCCTGGCTATCACTAGGGAGCAGGTCCTCAATGGAACCTGTATGGCCAAAAACACTGCATTGATGGGCCCCGATAAGAAACCAGGATGCTTTCTTAATAGCATGAAACATGTTCTGTCAGGCCCACTAGAATCACTGTTTAACAATTGCCTCCAAACAGGCTTTATGCTGAACAAATGGAGGGCTGCAACTGTTATCCCTCTGCACAAGTGAGGGCCATCCATGTACCATTGAAACATTTGACCCATAAGCCTGACTAGTCTCATATGTAAAGCAATGAAAAAGTTATCATGGATATGATAAATAACCAAGGAAACATTCAGACATTTGATCCAACACAGTTTGGTTTAGTCAAGGGCAGATCATGCCAACTCAACCTGATGTTTTTCTGCATGAAGGTCACCAAGGTAATGGATGAGAACAAAATGGTGTGTACTGCCTACCTTGACCTGGCCAAAGCATTCAGTATACTACCCCACTTGGGCATTGTAGACAGGCTCATAAAGTTAGGCATAAATGACTACATAACCCACTGGATAGCCAGCTATCTCACAGATAAGACCCAAGAAGTCAGAATATGCTGTCTATCTCCACAAAACAGCCAGTCACTAGCTGAATTCCTCAGGGCTACTTCTCATAAGTTAAGGCTAGCATCAAAGGCCTCTGGATGACCAGGTTCTCAGATCATTACAAACTAATTGCAGTCAAAGAATCTCCCAGTGACAAACATACTCTCCAAGAAGGCCTAACACAGACTCATAACTTTTGTCAGAGTAACAGTCTAAAAGTCATTGCCAAGAAATATATAATAATATCTTTCAGAAAGATGGCCACCCAGAAATTACTATATTTATAATTCACCTCTAAGAGCACACCCACTAGTCAGGGATTTGAGAAAGCATGTAGACAGTGACTTGACTTTTGACCATCACATATCTACATGCAGACAGTGACTTGACTTTTGACCATCATATATCTACTGAAGTAAGGACATCATCAATATACTGTGCAACTTCTAAGCAAAGCCATGGCATTTAGGTCCAAAGATGTAATTGCTCCATTGTACTCATCCCTCATAAGACCAGTTATTGAGTGTATTGTCCCCCTTTGGTATGTTCTTCATATACCAAAAAAAAAGAAAAAAAAAACACCAGAAATGCAGGAGTGAATATTTAACATTGCTCTTCTCCTTTAAACTTATTTTTTGCAGGGTGGAAATGCAAATAAAAACAAAAAAATTGTTTGTTTCTTAAATTTTTGCAGGGGGGGGGCAAGCCCCCCTGCTAATTAAATAAACCAACTCCAAGATCGCATGACAGCAAGGAAAATGGTAAATATACCCTACCATGCTGTACAGCAATTTCCATTTAAATGGTTCAGAGTTTCAAAACTTGGATCTTATGGTCTCGACTCTAAGTAATTAAAAGTTTTGAAACTTCGAAATTTAGAAGTAGACCTATATGTATGTGTGTGTGTGTGTGTGTGTATATATATATATATATATATATATATATATATATATATATATATATATATATATATATATATATATATATGCATGTGTATTTCTCTGCATCCAAAAATAGCTAGTCAGCTAGTTACCCTACATGTCCAATCAACCCTGAAAGCAGCTACAAAAAGTGATCTAACACTGGGTGCCAATTTCTCCATCTCAGAAAAAAAGAGAAGAACCAAATATTTTAAAAGCCTCTAATGGAATAATAGCCCTTGCCCCTCTGTTAGCTCATTTCTCTGCATCCAAAATAATGAGTCTGCTGACTGTTCCTAGATGGCATGTCTACTCTGAAATAAGCCATACATAGTGACCTAAAAACAGAGAACCAATTTCTCCATCTCAGAAAAACACAGAGAAAGTAAACATCTTAAAAGCCTCAGTAGCAGAGTATGTCTAATTATTTACTATACCATAATACTGTATCACTGGTAGGAGCAGAGAGGTCATCTGCAGCTGTACCATTCTCCAAAAAGTCAGCTTTTTACATTGTAAAATAATCAAATCTATGGCTACCTTGAAACTCTCTCTTGGTCTGTAACAAATTAAGGCAGCCTAACTGCAAACATATTATTCCATTGCACACAGCTGTTTTCCCTAATCTTCTTTCAGCTCAAATTCTGTTCTAAATGTTTTTCTCTGGTGTCACATCCTCTCCTTCCTTTGGGTTTTTAAGTAACAAACTTCCATGCATTCAAATGCTCTTACTCCCACTCCCCTACCCTGCCTCCAATACCCACCCTCTTCCTCTACATATTTCTCTACCCATCATCCCTCCCTCTTCTCTGCTGCCACCAATCCCCATGTCATAGCATCACAGTTAACTTCACCCCTTATTTAGACTGGATTTTTTCCAAAACCTACCCCATCCACTTAGTTTACTACTAGTACATGCTTTATTTCTTACCCATCTAGCTAACACAACTGCAACCAGTTAGATCCTTGTATCAGTCGGACTGTGCACACATATCACATCACATTCCAACTATAGTTTTCTTTCCATTCTCAGCCGCTTTCTGTAAAACCCCTAGACTGTTTGTTAACAGAACTATCTCTTTCCTACACTACTCCAATGAAGTATATTCCAGTCTGTTAAATACACTTAGCTCAACTGCTCCAAAAATATACCACCAATCAGCTTGCTAACTATTCTTCTCCTAATCCCCATAGTACTGCTTGCTGAAACTTCATCTTATTGACACAAAATAACAGCCACCACCTCCTACACACTTATTTCCTTTAATATGCAATCTCACACAGCTTCCACGCCATTAACTACTCTTTGTACCAAAACTACCTCATCCACCACTTTAAAATTACACAAAAGCCACCTCCCCAAACTATAACAACCAAAAATAAAATAAACTTGAAGAGGCTTCAACCTGGACCCTTCTCAATATCATATTTGCAAATAGGTGACAGTATTCATTCCAACTGAGGTCCAACACAGAACCCACAGACCACATCCCCCAAACAAATAAAGTTGGACAACACCTCTATCATAGTAACCTTAGGTTATCTGTAATAAAATAACAGAAGTGCATACTTGGACAGCAAATCCCTTTCCTGACATCCTAGTCACCAAAAGTAGTTTAGTTAAAGCAAAACATAAAAAATGAGAAAATCGTACCTTCTGGTTACAACAATCTCTGTATGGCTAGAATACATAGAAAGGCTGGAGGGGTAGCTATCGCCTATAACAAAGTTCTTAATCACTCAGCTTTCCCCATTACCCACCCCCTTCTCACACACATGCACACAAACAGTTCAACAGTCCTGAAATACTTATCTCAGAACTACAACTAAACAAACATAAGAGTGCAGCTGTCACAGTCCTAAAAATTCCCCCTGCAGATAACATTACTACCACTGAAAACCTCCTTTGCTAGTTATCCTAGGGGGCCTAAACATCAGTTGTTTATGATTCAACTCCAACAACCCCTTTTACATAGTGCAGTTATATAGTTTCACTCATCTAATAACAACAGCAACCATGTATCATAAAAATGCAAATAGTGGGTCCTCACTAGACTGCATCCTTTAGAGCATCCTGGCTGGTTTTCTGTTGTTTTAAATCTTTTTTTTTATTGTTTCACTGCTATTTTTCTGCTGTGTTAAATATTTTCTAGTGTTTCCCACTGAAACTAAGGTAGCTAGTAGCTGTAGCATAGTCCAGATCCAGACCTGCTGCTTCTGGAACTGTTTGTAGTGGTTTGTTTGTTCTGAGCACATTTTCCAGGCCATCTTGGATTGGAAGGGGCCTATCTGCACTTTTGTGAGAGAATTTTGTTTGATTGGCACCTGACTGGTTAAGGGAGGCCAGTCTATGGCTTGGAATAAGCATCCTCATTGATCCGTTTGAATTTTGTTAGAGTTTTCTCAAGTTTTAGCTTTTGGTATTTAGGCCCTGCATCTGAACAGGTTTCTGCACAATTGTGTGCCAAAGCCGGACAGTTAAATTTACCAAATTTTCTCTTAAAACCCAGGCAGAAATATCCATTTGCCGAGCTCCTCCGTGATCATTTCTGAAAAGCCACCACTAGTAATAACAGTCTTCAAGATAGCATTATGGACAGTTGGACTACCCTTGTTTCTAATGCCAACCCTTGTTGACTTGGGTCTCTTGAGGCAGTGTAGCAATTGCTTCATGTACACAGACAACCATCTACTAATAACACAGTCTAGTACAGAGTGCGAGAGATGTATTTACACCAAGAATTTAGAATCCATGCTCTCTCTCACTCAAAACAGTAACATGGAGTAGGTCGTCAACTCACCCACCACTACATATTCACATAGTACCAGTACTCATGCACGTACCACTCCTCATGCACATAGTACAAATCAAACACATAAATCCACATATGGGGAGATTCTCAAAAAACTTATCGAAACACCACAGATCTGCAAAACACAAGTCTGCTACAGCTAACACAGTTTCCACAGCACCCATGACACACAGCAATACCAGTGTCTCACCCACCAAGCCCGTAAGGCATAACACTCAAAAACAAGTTTTCTTGTCATTGGAGCCTCAATAGTGATCACACAGATGTCCCAATCACCAGGCTGAACAAGGAGAAAGTAGCAGTCAGCTGCCTGTCCAGTGCCAGGATTCATCAAACCATGCATGCAGTCAGGTCTCTCAGCAATAAGTACCATTATGGAAAAACTGCCCAAAGTACCATTATGACTATGTCATAGTTCATGTTGATGTGAATGACCTGAGACGTACCTCATTGGGCTATATGAAGAGAGACATGATCGAACTCTCTGAGTATGTGCCCCAGGCAGGTATGTCCCTAGCATTGAGCAGCATACTGTCCTCACCTAGAATGATGCCACAGTATAAACAAAAAATGATTGATTTCAATAATTGTATTATTTTTTGGTCTCATTCCAAGGGGATCCAGTTCCTGTCTGCCTGTGAAGCCACAGTCAACAAACCTCGCTGCTTTGCCAGAGATGGTTTTCACCTGGCACCTCTAGGTTTTCAGCTACTGGGAAAGGATCTTGCCTTCCCATATTGCCTTTTTAGGTCTCATACAACATTACTGACATAAAATTAACCAATTAGAAGAAAATAAGGGTCATGGTGCTAAATGCTAGGAGGTTAAACCAAAAACTGCACTCCCTGGAAGCACTTCTATCACTAGAAAATGTAGTTGTCTGTGCAGTCACAGAAATCTGGTTTAAGGCTTCAGAGAGTACCCCAGCCCTGCAAGGCTACAATGTCTTCCACACCTTTAGACCACAAAAGGAACATGTGAAAACCAAAGGAGGCAGTGTTTCAATCTATATTAGAGATAAATTCACATCACATCTACTTAGACTGGACAACTCCATGGAGTTACTCCAGGTTCATGTTGCAGTGGGTAGACCCCCATTCAAGTCCTAGTGAGTTATAGATCCCCCCTCCATGGGTCACGACATCCATGAAGCTTACTTAGCCATTCAGAAGACAATCCAAATTTTACTGAACACACTGGTTATAGGAATTTCAATTATCCCACCATCAACTGGGAAACCAACTCTAGCCCAAACTCACTAGCACAAAAGTTCTTGACTTTGTGAATTCAAATGCCCTGGAGCAAATTGTCCATACCGTGACAAGAGGAACAAACATTCTAGATCTGGTCCTCACCAACATGTCAAACAGGTGCACTGCTGCAACTGTTGGACCCTCATTAATTAAAACTGACCACAAATCAGTTACCGTCGAACTGACACTAACACCAGAACTCACAAAGGGTGAAATTAGACTAAAAAAATTCACCAAGGCAAACTATACCCTCCTAGATGAAAATATAAATGCATTCTAAGCCCCATCCCAAGCTAAAAGTGGTAACTATGCAGAAGCTTACACTAAAGCCCTGGACAATCATTTCCATAAGTGTATAAACTCGGCTGTACCAGATAGAATCAAAGTCAGAGCCCCAAGTAAAATCAAGCTACCATGGTGGACTTCCAGTTTCAACAAGCTCTACAATAAATGCAAAATTTGCTGTCCAAGAAAACAAATACATGGACCCAACAATGGAAAATCACCCCCTCAGCCTTAACAGGCAAATAAGACAACTTGTGAAATCATCTAAAAGCTCCTTTGGGAGAGACCTAGCAAGTACTGCCAAGGATAACCATAAGGCCTTTTACAGCTGTGTACAGAACCTAAAGGGTAGGACCCAAGCATGTGCAGAAATGGTGGCCAACGGTATCACACACACTGACCCCAAAGAGATAGCAAACTAGCAGATAGGTTTGGTGAAAATTTCACTCCCTTATCCCCTCCTAACTTACAACAAACTCTCCCCCACCTTACATATCTGAAGAGCAGGTCCTCAAAGCCCTGTTCAAGGCAAAGAACACTGCCTCTATGGGACCAGATAACATCCTAGGCTGTCTTTTAAACAGGCTAAAACATGAACTACCATCACCACTAAGTACCCCTTTTAATCATAGCCTAAACACAGGGTTTGTTCCTGCAGTATGGAAAACAGCTACAGTTATTCCCCTCCACAAAGGTGGCCTGGCAACAAACCCAGGGAATTAAAGACCCATAAGCCTGACTAGCCTCATTTGTAAGGCCATGGAACATATCATTATGGACCCCATAAATAATTTCTTTGAAAGTGTGACCAACACCATTGCTGTGGGCAAATCTGTGCACACAGCATACCTCCACTTGGCAAAGGCTTTCAACACAATCCCACATTCAGTCATTACCAATAAACTTAGCAAACTGAATGCATACCCCTTCATTGTAAGATGGGTTGCCAACTGGCTCACAAACCAGGCACACACTATCAAAGTGGGTGACTCCACATCAACCAGCAGACCTGTTACCAGTGGGGTGCCACAGGGGTCAGTGCTGGGCCCTGTACTGTTTGATTTTTATTTTATTTATTTAACATTTGTTAACTGGGAAAGTCCGACTTGGAATGAAGCCAATTTTCAGCAGAGGGCCAGGGAGAAACACTCCAGATACATGTCTTTGAAAGTGAGAGGAAACTGGAGCACCTGGAGGAAACCCACACGAACACAGGGAGGACATGCAGACTCCACACAGAAGGCACCCCAGCCAAGAATCGAACCAGAGAACCTCTTGTTGTGAGGCAACAACACTACTGCTGCACCACTGCGCTGTCCGACTTTTCAGAAGTTCAGGTCAAAACTAAAGGGTTGTGGCTGACCAAGTCTGCAGACGACTGCAAACTAGGTGCAATCATTGTATCTCCAAATGATGTCAGTATACTCCAGGAGGGTCTCACACAGACCAACGACTGGTGTAGTAGTCACGGTCTCAAACTGAATGCAAAGAAATGCATTATCATTGCCTTTGGCACAAACAATGTTCCTTCACACTATCAAATCTATAGCAGTACCCTAAGTACCCATGAAGTGGTAAGGGACCTGGGATCACAGGTTGATAATGACCTTAATTTCGACCACCATGTGTCTACCACTGTAAGGAAAGCTTTCCACGTAGCTCACTTCTTTAGTAAAGCCATTGCCTTGAGAGAAAAGAAGTTATAACCCCCCTATACTCGTCACTTATCCGACCTGTAATTGAGTATAACACCCCATTCGCTATGTACCATACTAAGCATCAACAATAATTAGAGAGACCTCAGAGCTTTCTAACAAAGAAGATCAAGGGCCTCCAGCATGTGGCTTAAATGGACCAACTAAAATCCCTGTCATTATACTCCGTATCATATAGACTTCTTAGGTAAGATTTATGCCTGGCTTACAGAGAAACCCAAGACCCAAACCTAATGAACTTACTGCATATCTGTAAATCAAATGGGTCTAGGGCTACCCATTCCAGGGACTTAAACAGGACATGCTGGAGGGACAGATTTATCTCCCAGCAACTGCCACATCTTTGGAACTGACTACCAATTTATGTGTAACAGAGCACCACTGTGACACTGCTCAAGAGGAATCTTGATAAGTAGATGGGGCACCGTAAATTCTTACCAGGCATAGTACCCACAACCCTCCTGGACATGAGCAGTAATTACTAAATGCAATCTTGGGTATCAACTAGCACCTCTACAGTACTACATTGGGTTGAAATGGCTAGGCTTAAAATGACCTCAGGGTCAATAGCCTAGTAATCGCCTATGATTCTATGATCCTACATTTTAAGTTTAGTTCATTAATATTATTTAACTTACCTGCTTGATCCTTCTTAATTCCATTTAAATCTTTATTGGTTTCTTCTACTGGATTCAGATGTCCATAGTCCACTCATCAAACATCCATTATTTTAGCTGTTGAAATTACAATTTGCATGGTACCTTATTATAATTCTTTTACTTGTGATACATTTTACACTTGTCTGCAGTTTTCTTGCTTTATCCTAAAGTATGTACAGACAGCAAGGATAACAAAATGATACAGTGCTGCAATAAAATAGTAGCCTAAGGATCACAAAAATACACATTATTAGCAGCCGTTTTTGATGGCACACAATGTGATCTCATATGCAAAGCTGGCTTTTAATATTAATAAACTTAACAAAACAAGCATGTTAATAGCTGCATAGAGGCAGCTGTACCCACCAGGAAGAAGTGCAGAACTAACTCAAAAAACAAGCCACCCTGGTGGAATCACAAAATCAATAAGCTGTATAACAGGAGGAAGAAAATCATGGCAAAAATTAGGCGGTACAGCACCCAGCAGGATAAAAGCACTCTCATCAAACTAAACAAAAAACTCAGAGGACAACTAAAGTCTACCAAAGCCAGATCTGAGGTAAATTTGGTCTCCCAGGACAAGGTCAACCACAAGACATTATTTAGCTATATCTGCAACCTCAAAGGCAATATACAACTGTGTGCAGAGCCTCATCATAAATGGAGCCACCTACACTGACCCCCCAAAAAATCACAAAAACTGATAAGCCAAAAAAGAGACATAAAGACGATAGAGTAAACTATTGAGAATAAGAAAGAAATTCTGTATTGCTACTATTATGCAACAAGTCCAGAATTTCCAGACAAAATATATACAAAAATATTAAAAGAGAAATTAGAATGAAGAAAAATACTTCCACAAGTAAAACTGTCAGAAGCTTCAAATAAAAAATTATGTTAATTTATACAACAGATTTATGAAAAACATTATATAGACCAAGAAACCTTGCGCCTTTTGAAAAAAGAAGTAACTGAGGAAGCGCAAAAATATAAAGAACAAAACCTAGACACTTTTGAAAGATATAAAAAAAGAAATATGGACATGGAAAGAAAGAAACATCTCGTGTGGTGCAGTATTTATGCAAAGGAGAAAGCCAAATTAATCAACACAAAAAAGGCAGCCCCAAAGATATTTGAAGAGAAATACAGGCAAAGGCAACCAGATATAGAAAATGTCACAAAAAAAACTAAGATCACAAAGAGGGAACATAGAACACAAAATTAGTAAAGTAAAAGTTAAAAAAATGAAGCTAAAGTTATGGAATACTTGAGAAGTGAAGGATTTAGTGTAGAAAGTCTAACACAGGTTACATCACAGCATGATGGAACAATGAGTCCCCAAATTAAGGAGAAACAGGAGGATCAGGAGACATCTGAAGAAGAAATATGAACATGGGAAAGAAAAAGAGATTTAATATGGTGTAATATTTATGCAAAGGAGAAAGCAAAACTAATCAATACAAAAAGAACAGCACCAAAGATATTTGAAGAGAGATACACGCAAAGGCAGCCAGACATGAAAAATATTATGTACAAAAATAAGAAAACAAAGAGGAAAAGTAGAAAAGAGGATTAGTAATGGAGAAGTTAAAGAAATAGAAACTGAGGTTATGGATTACCTGAAAAGTGAAAGATTTAGTGTAGAAAATCTAACTCAGATAACATCACATCAAGATAGAGCAATGGATTCCCAAATTAAAAAGAAACCATTAGAGCAGGAAATATCTGATCAGTTGCCATATGAAGATACCTTGGAGCCCTTCATAGGAAACCAGTACAAACATTCAGATGGAGTTGCACAGCAAGGGGATGCAAAGGAAACTATGGCAACGCTGACACAGTCAGTGTTGTGGGGTGATAGGCTAGTGAGTTCCCATATAAAAGAGCAATGGATGACACAGGGTGAAAGTGAAGAGACTGTGGCACAGGATAATGCTGTGGAACTATCTGTAGAATGCCCACAGGAAATGAAGAACAAAGAATGTGCCCTCAGTTTAGAAGAAAATGATCTAAGAGAAGAGTTGCTTGATTAAGATTAAGAGAGATGGACAGACATATTAAGATCAATGAAAGAAACAGACTACAGAAAGTCAATAAAACCCAAAAAGTTAGAAGTTTGATTAAACAAATGAATACAGTAATTAGGACTGTCCATAGACATTCATGCAATATAACAGAAGTAAATAGGATATATTACGTTGCAGCTAAATTAATAACAGATAAAGTTTTACCACAAAAACACAAGGTAGTAAAGAAAAGGAAGGGGAGAAATTAAATGCCATCATGGAAGTATCGAGTAGGGAAAACTATAAAGCTATTAAGACAAGAAGTGTCACTGTTAGAAGAGTATAGAAGAGGGAGCAGATCAACAAATATAGAAAGATAGATGTGATAAAAGCAATGTGCAGTATCACAACAGATCACAAATAATAAACTAAAAATATTAGCACACGCAGAAAAACTTAAAAAATACACAGATAAATATAAAGGAAAACTACAAAATAAGCAAGAAAAGTACAAAATAAGCAATTTATTGATGACCAAAAAAATTTATAGAAAATTGGGAAACAAGACAAAAAGCATTGAGGCAACACCAAAAAAGAAGAAATAGATACATTTTGGAGAAGTACCTATGAAGATCCTGTGGAACATAACAAAGATGCTAAATGGATAGAAGTCGTAAAAGAAAGAATAAGAAGTTCAAATGTACAGGCTATGCAATGGGATGAAGTAACAGCCAGAGAGATTGAAACAAAGTTAAGAAAAGCTCCTAATTGGAAAACCCCAGGCTGAGATGCAGTACCTAACTTCTGGTTAAAAGTATTAACATCTTTAATTGAAGATTTAGCCGTCAGTAAGAACTGTTTATATGCACACACTGAACAGGCACCAGCCTGATTAACAACAGGAAAGACAATTCTCATACTTAAGAGTGAACCTGCAAGCTATCCTAAAACCTATAGACCAATAACTTACCTTCCAAAGACATATAAACTATACTCTGGAACTGATGCCAACAGAGTTTATAGTCATTTAGAAGAAAACGCAATCATAGCAATAGAACAAGAGGGTAATAAAAGAAAGTCGTATGGATTAAAGGTTCATTTGATATTACATAAAGTCATAATGAAGAACTGTAAAAAGGGGAAGAATCTTCACTGATTGATTACATTACAACAACTATGAAATAGTGGCAAACAACAAGGACAACTTATTATTGCAGGGATATTCCTGTGTCAATTAAACAGTTTAGGTAATGGATACAATTTGGTTTGTAGATGATTTAAAACCTATAGCTCATAAGATGAGGAACTGAAACCACAACTGCAAGTGGTCAAAACCTTTTCAGATAATATAAGAATGTTGTTTAGTCTTGATAATATGAAATTGATTACATGTATAAATCTGCAGTTGTCGGACTGCATACATGTCTAAACATGAGGAGAATAGGTCTATGATGAAGTCCCTGCTTAGTTTAGCAGAAGCATATCAGCGTCAAGTGGGAATGAAATTCAAACCAGAAGTAGTAGATAAAAATCAGACAGCAACTGAATGTGCCAAAAAAAAAAGAAAGAATATAAGGTGAGGGATCAGATGAGAAGGCAAGAAATGTGGAAAATGCATAAATATAGTTGCAAGTATAGGAAACTCTTGGAACAACTTCATGTTGATCAGGACTGAACACAGGAATGGTTAAGTCCATTGAACATGTGGGAGAAATAGACAAATTGATATACTAATCCACAAAGCATCTTAGAAAATGATGAAGTTTATATCACATGGGATCAGCCATTACCAACAGGTCAAAAATAGATAAGTAGCATTGATTATTGAAATTACTACACCCACTGACTACAGAAAATAATTTACAGTCATACTTAGATATGTTACTGATACTCAGATCCAACTTTACCCTCTCTCCCCTCAAATTTCCTCAGGAACAACCTGGTGGACTTCTTTGAGAAGGTCACCAAAGCAATAGATGAGATCAAAATGGTTCACTCTGCCTACCTTGGCCTGGCTAAGGCATTACACATAAAATCCCACTCGGGCACAACTGGCTCAAAGACAGGACCAAAGAAGTTAGAACTGGGGACTTCACCTCTAAAAAGAGGCCAGTCACAAGTGGAGTCCCTCCCTCAGGGATGCCGGTCCTAGTTTTTTTTGCATTTTCCTACTCTGAAAGTCAAATGTCATTGGTCTCTTAAATTTGCAGATGATTGCTAATTAGAGCTGTCATTTGAATCCACACAACAACATTTTTCCATGAAGGGCCGCTACAGACACACAAGACTAAAACTAAATGTCAAGAAATACATAATACTGTCCTTCTGGAAGTCATCCACCTCTGGTAACTATCATATTGACAAGACACCCTTTAGAGTTTACCCAGTAGTCAGGGTCCTAAGGACACACACAGACAGTAATCTAGCCTTTGACTATTATGTGTCTACAGTAGTGAGAATATCATTCTATACTGTGCAACTTATAAACAAAGGTATAGCATCTAGGTCCAAGGAAGAAATTGTTCCACTGTATTCTGCATTCAGCAGATCTATCATTGAGTACAATGCCCCCTTTGGTATGTACCTAACCACCAACCTAACCACCAGGGTCATCCAAAAAAAATAATGTCCACAGAGGTTCCCAAAATGTAGACAGCTTCAAGGCCCTCTCCCTGTGTTCTATCTCATACAGGCTGTAGAGGGAAGATCTATGCCTGGCATACAAGTCATTGTCAGTCCCAAATCTGATGGACTGCCTACATATCCACAAAACAAACAGCACCAGAATTACCTGTTCTAAAGACTTAAACCTTGCCTGTGATATAAACAGGACGTGCTGGTATGTATCCTAGATCCCTTCCTTTCCTCTCTGAACAGGCCCATCCATGTGAAAGTGAGTTCCTTCTGAGTTCCTTCCTAAACCCAAACTTCTGGATGGAGGAGAGGATATGGAAAGATTCATTCTGGTTTGGGTCTTTAATTCTAATTGGCTAATTGATACTGGCAACCTTTACATGCCTGCTTACCCCAAGCCTGCAGCTTATTCATCAGAAGAGATTTAGGACGTCAGAGATTTAGGACGCATGGCTGTATTTTCCTTGTGGGGCCCCCCCCTGTAAACCATATGAAAAGTGAACATTTGAATATAAGATAATATGAGAATTATACTTCATGAGAACATAACAATATAACAAATTTAATAATTTAATTTTAAAAACTGACAATATAAAACACAACAAATAATTAATACTGAACTGTACATCTGAGCATCACTCATTTTGAATTTTTTCCAAAAGTCTTCAATTCTTACAGTCCAAAAAATAATGCCTTGTCATTTCTTCTTCATTAGGAGTTAGGAAGGCAGTGAGGGATATCATCAAAATTAATGACAGACTCATGACAATCAAACTCCAGTGTAATGATAGGGCAGTATTCATAATCTCAGCCTATGACTCACAGCAGGGCTGTGATAGTGAGGCAAATAGTGCATTCAGGCAGCAGCTGCAGGACCTACTAGGATAAAGCAGGACAACATGAATATGTGTTGATAATGGGTGACTTGAATGCACATATCAGGACAGACAGAACAGGATATGAGGACTGCCTGGGTCCACATGGGTGGGGCAATAGGAATAAGGAAGGAGAAGCCATTCTAGACTTCTGTCTGGCAAATGGCTTGATGGTAGTCAACACATGGTTCAAAAAAGAGAGACAGTCACAAGATCACATACAAGAGTAGCCAACATGCAACTCAGGTAGACTTCTTCCTAGTAAGGAAAAGGCACTGGAGTAGAATCCATGATTGCAACGTCATCAGCCAGTGAAACAGTCAGCCCACAGCATAAATCACTAATTACCACAATCAGCTGCAAGCAGAGAACAGGGAAGGCTCTAAGGTCAACAGAGACCAGGCTGAAGACTTGGAAGTTGACTGGAGAGAATGTGCAATAGTTCAAGAAATTACTCAGGGCTCTAGCACTCCAAGAAGAGGAAGAAATAGGTGGAGTTGAACAAGAATGGCAGCGCCTAAAAACAGCATGTGTTAGGACTACAAAAAAAGATATGTGGCCAAGCCAGGTATGGAAATATGGTACATAAGGAAAGCTGGTGGTGGAATGCAGAAGTCCAGGAAGTAATCAAAACAAAGAAGGAGTGCGGCAAGCAGTGGAAGAGAGCAAAGGACTACTGGTTGGCTAACAAAGGAGCTAAGAAAGAGATTGCAATAGCAAAGAAAAGGGCATTGGAGGCACTCTACCATCTTCTGGAAAGTGAGGCAGTAGGTGGCACAAAGAAACTATATCAGGTTGCAAGGTAAAGACAGAAAGATAAAGAAGATAGTCAGACACCCTTCATAAGGGATTCCAGCAACAACCTGCTCACCAGTCCACAGAACATCAAAGGAAGATGGAAGGAGTATTTCCAGCAGCTTCTGAATGAAGAAAACCCCACAGAAGCTGTACTGCCCCAGAAATAGCCTACGATGACAGAAAAAGAGGAGCCCACCCTAGAAGAAGTAGGAACACCACTAAGGAAAATTAAGTCAGGGAAAGCAACAGGCTCAGATGAGGTCACAGCAGATATGATAAAGATGCTGGGTGAGATGGGGGAGAAATGGCTCCTGAGAGTACTAATAGCAGTGAGGAGAGAAAGACTTACCCCAGATGACTGGAGAATAAGCATACTCATGCCAGTGTACAAGAGCAAAGGGGACATCCACAACTGTGAGCAGTACAGAGGCATCAAACTCCTATCACATTGCGTGAAAGCTCTGGAGAGGGTGATTGATAAATAGATATGCAGAGTAGTAGAATGTAAGATGGGAGATGAGCAGTTTGGATTCAGATCAGGATGTAACAGAGTTGACCCGTTGTTTGCAGTGAGACAGATACTTGAAAAGAAGCTAGAGATGAAGAGAGAGTCCAACAGAGCATTCTTAGACTTGGAGAAAGCATATGACAAGGTCCCAAGAAAGTTGATTTGGGCAGTACTGCGGTGGTTTGAACTCCCAGAAACACTGGTAGAATTAGTGCAGGCTATGTACAAGGACCCAATTACTCAAGTGCGAACAGTGTTTGGCCTCACAGGGGGGTTCCCAGTGGAAGTGGGTCTACACCAGGGTTCAGCTCTGAGCCCACTGCTGTTCATACTGGTGATGGACTACATTAGTAAACAGGTCAGAGAGGACAGATCAACAAAGTTGCTGTATGCAGATGATGTGGCATTACAGGCTGACTCTGAGCTAGACCTTCAGCAAAGGCTAGGAGAATGGAATGCAAAACTGAAAGTGCATGGGATGAAACTAAGCACCGATAAGATGGTGATAATGCCAGCAAATCGGGGAAATCAGAAGAAGCTGAGAATACAGACATAAGGGAAGATAGTGGAACAGGTAAACAGCTTCAAGTGTCTGGGAGGGGTGGTTGAGGAGAAGGGAAGTCTGAATGAAGAGGTCAAAGCTAGAATCAGAGGGGCTGCAGCCAACTGGCATAGAGTATCAGGTGTAGTCTATGACAGAAGAATGCCAAAGAACTGAAAAGTAAGGTGTACAAGACAGTGGTGCGACCAGTACTACTGTATGGTACAGAAACCTGGGCAATAAAGGCAGAACAGTTGAAGAAGCTAGAGGTGATGGAAATGAAGTGCCTGTGAAGGGTTGTAGGATGCGCACTGTGGGACAGATGAAGAAATGAGGACATAAGAGCAGAAGCCAAAGTAGTTCCAGTTGCAGAAAAGATCAAAGAGAACAGATTACGGTGGTTTGGACACATGTATAAAAGCAGAAGACAATCTGGTGAGGAAGATTTGTTACAGACAAGAAGAAGGTAAGAGGAAGTGAGGACATCCAGCAAAGAGGTGGATAGATTGTGTGATAAAAGCTCTGTGACAGTCAAGAGTGTTGAAGAAGGCAGGAGTGTGGCACTGAATCGAGAGAGTTGGTGACAGTTAACACGATACCCCGACACCATGTAAAAAAATAGGAAAAAGGGGGCTGATGACAATGATGATAATGATTTCTTTTTCATTACAATCTGTTTTCTCTCCTCCATCGTTTTATATTTCATACTACTTTTTACAGGTAGCTTATGTACTAATGATCTCCACCACAAAATCTCTATTCTCGTAAAAATCTTCACATTTTTCCCTTCTATTTTGTATTACATTTTTAATCTCATCCTTATGATCTTTCCATGGATATATTAAATAATTCATCTATTATCACGTTATGCCATTCTGTTCTATCTTTTTTCTAACTTCATCAATCTACATTTTTCATAACTTTATCCTATAATCATATTCTTTTTTTCCCATCATCTCTTCCCTGGTGCCCTGGCCAAATTTCCCTTTATCAGTATGAATGCCACCTCAAGTTTCCCCTGAAAGGATGCCATTGGCCTAGTGGGCCTAACCCAGCCAACAAAGTGTGAATAAAAAATAAATAAATAAACACTAAGCATCCCTAGAATCACCTAAATTATCTACAAATTAAATTCAAAGCTGTGATACAGATCACTTCAGTTTGATATTGCAATGCTCAGAAGTATAAAACTTCAGATACAAATGTTTGAGGAATACATACATGCTTAGTCTGAAATTGCTGTATCCCATATTCCAAGGTACAATAATCTCAGTAGCAAAAGCTCCCAAGTACAAAAATGTTTCAGAGCTGTAAAACTGAGTTTTAGAATTTGATGTTTGTTGTTAGTATTATAGTTTAAATTTCTGAGTGTTGGGGTTGATAATATCTGGTCTTATAATTATCTGTTGTTGTTGTATCTTTCGGCTTTTCCCAGTTAGGGGTCGCCACAGCGGAACTCCGGTCCGCTAATGATTGGCAGTAGATTTTTACATACCGAGTTGCCAGCTCTGATGCACAACCTTCAACGAAGGTACGCCCATTCATGCATGTCTCCACACAGAAGATGCTTTAGCTGAGAATCGAACAGGACAACGTCTTACTGCGAGGCAACAGCGCTACCGCAGCACCACCACCGCAGTACTTATCAGTAAGATCCCTATAATATTTGTGAATATTACACAAAGTAAGTAGCTTACAAATCTAAAAATTCAAAGTCAGAAAGAAATTAGAATTCCGCAGCATAGCACAGACTGTCCCCCAGATTTACTATTCCTCCGTGCAGGACTAGCTTAGTCCTGCACAGAGGTGGCCATTTAGGAGCAGGATGGCAGCATGCCACGCTAGTAATGATCCGCGCTGCCTGAGCTCTTAGGTTTACACGGAGAGTGTAAGAGTGTAAGGGGCATGTCTGAGAGCAGAGCTCTCAGAATATACATGCCCCCTGCAATGAAGAACAGCAGAAAGGGGTATGAAATGAGCGGGACTGCTCATAGGTGACCGCATATCCCCACCAACAGTCCCCTTCATGTACAACAGCAACAGTATACATAAGTAAAATGAAGAAACCCTTTATTTTCTTTTTAAATTCTGATTAAAGCTAACCGTAGGTGCGCGGGTGTGCCCATCGCTTAGCTATGGTTAATGCAGCTTAAATGGCTGAAGAGGATAACAAGGAAGATATATGCAAATGAAACAGCATAGCAATAGTGTTGTGGGCAGAGCATTTGCCTTATGAACAGGCATTCCTGGTTCGAGTCCCACTGCAGCAGGTTCCATTTTCCATTGCAAAGCACATTATGAGTAATATTTATGTTGCATAACCCAATAAATAACATATTTTCATGAAATGGAGTACTGCGGTAAATGCAAATGTGAGGTGTCAGTGTCATAATGAATAAGGCACTAGTAAGCAGGTTTAAGCACAAATAAGCGGTAGCAAGCATATTTAAGCACTAGTAAGTGGGCTTAAGCCCATTTGCATGGCAGTAAGCAATGCCTACACTGGTTAAGCAGTTCTAAAGCTAACTCTGTGTAAGCAGATTTAACAGCAGGTTAGCAGCGCTTACTGTCATGCAAACCCTCTTACAACTGCTCAAAAGTGCCTTAATCACTCTGTATCCAACAGCCCTTGTTCTGCCCATCAACAAAATAAACAGTCATACAGGTCTCGAACCCAAGACCCTATACACCATAGTCACAGCAATTTACCACCAAGACATCACAGAAGTACAGAAGAGTGAGGTATCAGCAAACAAGTCCTCACCATAGTAAAACCAAACTGAACCTGTGAAAGGAATCAGTATACAGTCATATGTTCCATAACCCACTAAATAACATAAATATGTGAACTGGAGTACAGCAGTAAGCCCAGAAGTGAGGTGTAATTGTAACAGAGTGTTGAAGTCCCCAATAAAATACAAGGACCCCATAGAGTGTATGTACACATTAATCATGGATGCCAGGCAGATATATACGATGTAATGAATAAGACATCAATGCCAAAAAGAAAAAAATAATGCAAAATCTAATGTAAGCAACATTAAGCATTGCACAGGCCAGCATAGGAGGTGTAAGCAATGTGTAGACCAATTAACTCAATGTGCCCAGTCTTATACCCCTTTAAGCAATGCCAACCTTAGTTAAGCAGGTTTGCCCATAGCTTAGCCTTTTCAAAACCAGCCAATCATGGAAAAGTGCAGGAAATTGGCCCTACTTAAACCCAAGAGGTGGGAATACATCTCATAACTGGTTGTAGTTCCCCTTTCCATGCACTATGGCAGTAAGAGGAGAAGGTGTGCACTTTCAGGCGCAGCGCTGGTGCATCCAGGAGTCCAAGGTCATGGCAGGACTCCTTGTCAAAAACCATGATCAGAGACTGCTGCAGGGCCAATACCAGGGCTCCCAATATAAGGCAGAGGCCTGGGACCATCTCACCAGCGACCATCACCAGTGCCACTGGCATACGCCGAACTGGTGAGCAGGTCAGGCACCACTATGCCGACCTAAAGCAGCATATGGGGGACCTCCTGGAGGAGTGGCTCTAAAAGGCTAGAGTGGCAGTGGATGCTCCATCCATGTATATCACCCTAGTATGCATGTAATAATTGCCAGCTCAGGGATATCATGGATAGGTATGGCTAAATATTCCCCTTATGTCCCCCAGAGCTGCAATGGAGTGGGCCGCAAAGCAGGAGGCCCACATCAGTCGCCTGGTGAGGTTGCAATGTGAGCCAGGTCAGTAATACTTATGCGTTTACTGTCATAGGAAATAAAAATAAAAGTAGTAGTAAATTAATTGCCTGTATTAAACCTGTATTGTTCAAGGCAAGTACTGCATACACTAGAGAATATGGCAGGAAGAGTCTCATATTGTTTGTATGTCAGTAAAAGTGTAATAGCCTGACAAAACAGGTCTAACTGCTGGACTGCATGTGTATATCCTGGTATCATACGGTAATGTAGATTTGCAGTCATGTAATAGTACTGTTGTATTAAGCACTGTTACCCACACAGGGCACCATAAATTGAATGTGTAAGAATGCCTGTATATGACAGGTGTATCCCCAGAGACCATTTAGTACAACTGAGCGACACATAGATAGTAAACAGGGAAAGTGCAGACAACAAAAACCGAATAGCACATGCAACTGAGGTGAACTGTAGTTTGCTTAGCACACACATCCACGGTACAAATCCTGCCAGTGGTAGTAGTCTGCATACAGAATCATACCCCACAACTGTGCAGATATGTCCAGAATGTCTATTAAAGTGGCCCATATCTGTTGCCTATCAACCTGTCCCCCTGGGAAATCAGTGGGATGAACCCAAATGTATAGGCCGCAAACAGGAAATGCAACTGATTGACACACAGCTATGAAAACAAAGCTGGCACACTAGCAACTCCCCAATATCTTCTGTGACTAAGAAGCCATGTATGTCCCATTTACACCCCAACTTGTCAAGCTGTGGTCAGAATGTGTACAGTAACAGAGTGAGATGTATGTGCATAATAGTAATGTGGAATCTGGTACTGTGTATGGGAACATTCAGGTAGTGCTAATAAACATTCTTCCCACAGGTCTGTCAGATACCAACACTGTGCCTAGAAATACAAGAATGATATGCAGTTGCTCTGAATAATGAGGTATTACACATCACTGTCGCCCACACTGTCCTACAACAAATAACTGTCTAGTTAATCTGTGTAACAGTGTTGTAATACAAGGTCAGAATGCAAAAGCACAGGGGATTAATAAGACAGAAAGCAGATAGGACATATACAGCAATATCTATATAGCAGACACAACTGTGATGGACAGTGTTTAAGTTGTAGCAGACACAGCCATGGTCTGAATCCTGGGAGTGAAATAAGTCTGCATACAGAATCATACCCCACAACTGTACAGATGAGGCCAGAATGCCCAGTATATGGGCCCATATCTGCTGCCTGTCCCCCTGGTAAGTCTGAGGGATGATCCCAGATGATTAGCCAGCAAACAGAGAATACAAGTGATTGTGGAATATCTATGAGAGCACACCTGTCATTGTAGCAACCCCCAAAACTTTTAGGAGAATAATATTTCAAGTATGTCCTATCTACACTCCCTTGTTGTCAAACTGTGACCAGAGTGTGTACAGTAACAGAGTGAGATGTATGTGTATAATGCTAATGTGTAATCTGGAACTTTGTGTGGCAAAAGTCAAGTAGTGCTAACAAAGATTGCACCCACAGGTACGTCAGATACGAACACTGTGCTGAGAAATACAGACCATTATAACCTGTACAGGTACTGTTCACACTGGTATTGTAGGGAATTGTGAGTGTTGCAGTTTCTCTGAATAATAAAGTATCACTGGTCATTGTCACCCACACTGTGCTACATAATATAACTGTGTAGGAAAGCATGTATATGTGTGTCAGGTCACTAAAGGTGGAAGAAGAGGGCAATATTCTAGATATATCCCAGCACACCAGTATGTGATCAACACATGCCCAGAGTCTGTGCATAAAGAGTTGGACAACATCAACCTGGAATCTGGGAGTATGTCTAGAAACAGTTAGTGTTAACAAACATTCCCTCCACAGGTATACCAGGTAAGAGGTGTATACTGCAGGAAAAAAACAGTTCATGTGTAACGATGACTACAGCCATATCACTGTCCAAATTAAGGCTATAGGGTAGTGTAGTAAGATGTGTAAGGTACAGATAACAGCACTGACTAGGAAAGTAATGTGGACTACAGGAATATAGTAGTTGTTAATTGACATCTTTCTCTCCCTACACCATATCTCCAACAATAATCAAAATACCCACCCAACTGGTATGTACTGACACCTATGTTCTGATAATGTCCAATTGTTTGATAAATATTTTAATGGTCCCATGCATGTGCTCTATTGAATTATTCCAACATTGGTGGCATGGTGCCATCAATGTACCTGCATGCTGTTCTTATTGCCACTGTGGTCCCATATATGCATGTGCTCCGTTTGCTATGCAACTGTTCCGTATCTGGTGTCTGGGTTAATGGGAATATCTATGCATGCTGTTATACCTAACCCTGGAATGTGTTGACTATTACTAACCCACATATGATGATGAAATCTAAACACTATAGCACGCTTGGGAAGGTTGGTGAAATTGGACCCACCTGTCCCACATCAGCGGGCCATGGCACTGGGCACCAGCATGTCTGGTGTTCAACCAAGGACCTCCCTGTCCGTTGGTCCTGCACCACCTTCGGGTGGAACCACCACA